>NC_063049.1:44107112-44407112 GCF_018812025.1 Megalobrama amblycephala
CTGAACTTCATAGTCTGCTTTATGAAATCAGTTTTGAGTCTTTAGGTTTGAACTGATGTCAGATTGATTCATTCCTTTGTTATGAATCATCTGACCTCTCGCTGCGGTGCTGAAGATGGAGTCTTTGTGTTGTTATTCCAGTCATTTCTGTGTAGTTTCTAGTGTTGAAGTGCCACATGTTGCTGTGTTCAACTCTTCACCCTTTCATGCGTCTCTAATGAATCTGAACTAATGAACGGCTCACGAGGGCCAGATGTCTCTGTTCAGATCCTGTTGTGATTCATTCAGTTCATCTGTGCAGATAAACTAGTACAGATGAACATTAGGATGATTTATGCTGAATGTGATTCTCTGGGACACTCGTTCGTGTTGTTTATTTAGTTATATTCAGCGTCACTGTAGATTTAACAAGAACAAATCGTGAAGATGTGTTTGCCTCGCAAGGATTTTAAAGTGTTTTTATTTGTCCATTAATTTTCCTCAAAATAAGTTTCATGATTCATCCTCATCTTGTGTTTGATTCATTTATGTGATTCAGTTCAGTGAATCGAATCAAATGACTCTGATTCAATGATTCATAAACTTTTAAAAAAGTCATCTCCATCAAAAATGTCATTTTTGTTTGTTTGTTCAAATATATAATATATTAAAATATAAATATATGATGCAATAATTAAGACTTTTTCATGTTTTTGACTGAAGCCTGCATTTATTTGATTAAAAAAATACAGTAAACATTGTGAAATATTATTTCAATTTAAAATAACAGTTTTCAATGTGAATATATTTAAAAATGTAATTTATTCTTGCGATGAGAAAGCTGAATTTTACATTAACGTTAACATTTAAAAAATAGAAATTATTCCAAATTGGATTTTTTTATTGTTTTAGTATAAATATCTTCCGGTCAGTATTGCTGTTTATGACTATGTATTGATGCATATAAATAAAAATGATTAAATATGATTCTTCTTTTATTGAACAATAGTGTGATTATTTAACCGCTTCAGGACGTTTGGCGCGTTTTTTTTTTTTTAATTTAGTGCATTTTTTCATATCACATATTTTAGTAATCATCATTAATTAGGTGTTTTTTGAAAACTTACGAACTCAAAAATTCATCCTGTGAAACCCGTTTTAAAATGGAACGTTGCGTTAACATGGAAACGGTCCTCTAAATTCTTTTAGCAGGCTCCTCCCCCTAGTGGGCGGTGTCAGGTTTCATATTACAAATTTTATTTGAACTACTTTATATTTAAAACGCATATCGTCGGAAAGGTCTGAGTCTCCATATCTGGTGATTGTTTTGTGATAGAAATGTATACATTTGTTACAGGAGAATGCGTCCAGAAAAATTCAGTTGAATGTGGGTGACACCTGGTGGATATTTTTGGTACAGCGCCTAAACAAAAATCTCATGGGGACTTTAATTTTTGTGATACCAACTTCAAATTTGGAACAGAACATGGCTTTGATTTGATAGCAATTTTAGAGTAAAAATATTTGATAAAACATAATTTATAAAAAATAAAAACTGTTTAGTACATTACATTTGATTTACAGTAAATATCATCTTCCATGACTTTTTCATACTTTAATTTTTTGAAGTGAAAGTACTTTTCTACCTGTTTGTCCTTGTGATTTTAAACTGAAAGCACATGACCTGTTGTCTTCACAGGACTCTTCAGTCGCAGGAGCTGCGGTTCCTCCGCGCGTCACGTCTGCGGCCGGAGAGCTGCTCGCCGCTGCTAAAGTCCAGCTGCCTCTCAACATGTAAGTCCACGACTGAGTTAATATAGCGCTGATGTCTGCATTTACATCTGTAAGAGCGTTTGCTCATCTCTGATATGTTTCCTGTCAGATGTTACATTTATGATTTATAGTGTACAGTATGTAAAACTGCGGTTTCCAAGACGTTTATCAGATGTTTTCCAGATTAAGTGCTCTTCAGCAGACATCTTAGAGACGTACCTGTGATATCTGGGTCCTATACATTATTATTATTATTATTATTAATATTGTTTTCATGTATATTGATTTTTATTTATGTATTTTTGACTGAAGTACGAAGGATAATTATATATATTATGTAGATATAGAGAGATTGCATATATTATTTTATTTGTATATAATTATAATTATAATAATATTTATATTTTATTATTATTATAACACTTTTATATTGTTAGTATTACTGTTGTTATTATTATTTAGTAATATTGTATATATTTTTAATATTTATTTGTATTTGTTTATGTATTTTTGACTGAAGTACTAAGGATAATTACATATATTGTGTAGATATAGAGAGATTGTATATATATTTTATTGTACATTTTATATACAATGAAATAAAATATATAGAGAGATTGTATATTTGATTTTTTATATATTAATAATAATAATAATTACATTTTATTAATATATTAATACTTTTATATTGTTGTTATTTTTATTTTTTTATATATTTTTTATATTTATTTTTATGTAATTTGACTGAAGTACTGAAGACAAGTTATATATTTGTAGAAGTATTTTATATATTGTTTGATTTTGTTTTTATATAATAATAATAATAATAGTAATGATAATAATTTAATATTATCATTATTGTATATTCTTGTTTATTCATATTTGAATGAAGTTCTATAGATAATTACATATATTACGTAGATATAGATATTGCATATATTATTTTATGTGTATATAATAATAATAATATTTACATTTTATTATAATAATATTTTTTTATTGTTAGTATTACTGTTATAATTATTTTGTAATATTGTATATATTTTTTATATTTATTTTTATGTAATTTGACTGAAGTACTGAAGACAAAATCTATATTTGTAATAAGATTTTATATATTTTATTTGTATATTAATTATAATAATCATAAATATTAATTATAATATAATTATAATTAATATTTAATTATAATTAAAATTATTTATAAATATATCAATTATAATAATCAATAATAATAATTTAATATGATCATTATTATATTTTTTTATCTATTTTAATGTATATTTATTTTTATGTATATTTGACTGAAGTACTGAAGATAATTACAAATATGTAGATATAGAGAAATTGTATATAGTTTTATTTTTTTATATTTTAATTATAATAATGTTTATATTTCATTATTATATTATATTAATACTATATTATTTTTATGTGTATTTATTAATATTTGACTGAACTACTGAAGATAAAATTATATTTTATATAGTTTAACTTTTATACAATTAAATATTATTGTATAATATTATTATTATTTATAATTTTTATATTTTTTAATATTTGTTTTAATGTATACTTATAATTTGACTTTATATATATATATATATATATATATATATATATATATATATATATATATATATATATATATATATATATATATATATATATATATATATTATTAATATTCAGCCACACTTGAAGCATCTGAATGACTGAATACTGAAGATAAAATAATTAAATTAACACAATTTAATAAAAATCTAGGTGTGTTAATGCATTAGCTGATGTGATTATGTCAGGATCATGTGTTTGAAGGATGAGTGTGTGTGTGTGTGTGTGTGTGTGTGTGTGTGTGTGTGTGTGTTAGCGATCTGTCACTGAAGCTGCTGTTCTTCAGCTCCTCATGCGAGTGATTCATGTGTCCGTAATGAAATCTCTGTGTGTTTCAGCAGCTAACTTGATTAGATCTGGATTCAGTGTAATAAAGTGCTGCTGTCGGAGTTAAATCAAATCTGACAAGAGAAGCACTAGACATGATTCACACACGTGCGTCAGTGCTGATTCGGTTTCGTGAACAGAACAAAAACGACTCTGATTCTTTTGCGACTCTTTGTTGTTGTAGCAACATATTTCGTGAAATATAGCTGTTCATCTGCTGACACACACTTTCAGCACTTGTTAACCTATCAGTGGCGTCTCGCGAATCCCACACGCTCCTCGTTTCTCCATCCGCTCGACTCGTGAAGGAAAATCAAAGTGTTGATGGTGTTTATTCTCTGCGGTCTCTCAAGTGCGATTACAAACACACCGCCGTCAGAACAAGTGTGAACAAGTGTTTCTGATGCCTGCTTTATAAAAGTGGAGAGACAGACGCCATGTTCACTGTTGAATTCCACAGAATAGAGTTAAACTTTTTAGAGTATTACCTTTCATGCACGACAAACAAAATGATTGTCTACTAAAAGAAAAAAACGATTCTGTGAATCTGCGTTAAAAGGCCAACCTGATTAAAATATCCTATTGACTAACCAGAAGTGAGTGTAAGAGCATCAGGAATATTGTTTGCTCATTATCATTTTTATTTTTTTCCGCAGCTATCTGGCCATGTACGCTTACAAACCGCAGAAGGCCGACGAGCTGGAGCTGCGTAAGGGCGAGATGTACCGCGTGACCGAGAAGTGTCAGGACGGATGGTTCAAAGGAACGTCGCTGCGCTCCGGAGCGTCGGGAGTTTTCCCGGGAAACTACGTCACGCCCGTCTCCAGGTGTCTCCTCACGTTCATCATTACTGAAACTAATGAAGAAATAATGTATATTCTCATCACTGTAGCAGTTTAACCTTCTCAGCTGTTGACATTAAAAACTGCATCTCTGTCCAGCTGCTCATCATATACTGTACGTCTGAATGTCTAAAATATTAAACATTATTGATTTACGTATTATTTTCATATCATATTCATAGTAATATGAATTAATATGAATTAGTAATTATAAATGCAGAATTATGAGAAAAAAAGTCAGAATTGAGTTATAAACAATTATGAGAAATATTTTAGAATTACAAGTCATAAACGCAGTATTATGAGGAAAAAAGTTAGAATTATGAATTATAAACTCAGAATTATGAGAAAAAAGTCAGAATTATGAATTATAAACTCAGAAATAAAAAAGTCAGAATTATGATATAAAAGCAGAATTATGAGAAAAAAAGTCAGAATTGTGAGTTATAAAAGCAGAATTATGAGAAAAAAGTCAGAATTATGAGTTATAAAAGCAGTATTATAAGGAAAAAAGTTAGAATTATGATATAAAAGCAGAATTATGAGAAAAAAAGTCAGAATTGTGAGTTATAAACGCAGAATTATGAGAAAAAAAGTCAGAATTATGAGTTATAAACGCAGTATTATAAGGAAAAAAGTTAGAATTATGAATTATAAACTCAGAATTATGAGAAAAAAGTCAGAATTATGAGTTAAACAATTGAGAAAAATTTTAGAATTATGAGTTATAAATGCATAATTATGAGAAAAAAAATAAAAATGAGTTATGCAGAATTATGAGAAAAAAGTCAGAATTATGAGTTATAAACGCAGAATTATAAGAAAAAAGTCAGAATTACAAAATATAAAGTCAGAATTATGAGAAAAAAGATGGAAACGAGCTTCAAACCATCCTGCTCATTTTCATGTAATTGTGTGAATAATCAAGTCATAATTATTTGCAGGTTTCTGTTTGATATTTCTAAATATCTGTTTAATTAAATTACAACACAAACATTAGTTTTTCTAAGTTACAGAATGTGCTGTTGATTTTACAATATTTATAATATTTCATCTTTATTGAGCCGAGGCTGTGAATGTTTTTTCAGCTGATCTTTGAGTTTTTGACTCGCAGTAACAGCACAAGCAAATAAAAGCTCCCTAAATGAAGGAGCGTTTCCTGTGAGTTTCCAGATGCTTATCTCCAGCTGAAGTCATAAATCAGCTCAGCCTGTGCAGGTGCGTTTTACATGCGCAGCCTTTAATGACGGGAGTTGAGAAGGTGAAATTGCTCCGCCGCCACATTGATTAGGATATATAGCTGTTGCATTACTGCTGCGGGCCGCGTGATTAGCATGCGTTTCCACAGGAGAGAGTCTGGAGTGATGATTGTAAAACCAAACATGTCTCCCCTGACTAATATCTATTAGATCTTAGAGCTGCACAATTAATCATTAAAAGATCATGATCTCGATTCAAACACCCACGCGATCTTATTCCTAAATGACAGTCTATTAAAGCTTTGATAAGTTGAATCACAGCCAACATTAAGATCTGTGTTCTGACCCAGTAATGAAACAAGTGAAGTCTTTATGAGTGAGTCATTGAATCATTCATTCAAGAGATTCGTTCGAAAACGCTGATTCATCAGTAATGAAACAAGTGAAGTCTTTTAAAGTGATTCATTGAATCATTCATTCAAGAGATTTGTTCAAAAACACTGATTCATTCAGTAATGAAACAAGTGAAGCATTTATGAGTGAGTCATTGAATCATTCATTCAAGAGATTCGTTCAAAAACGCTGATTCATCCAGTAATGAAACAAGTGAAGTCTTTATGAGTGAGTCATTGAATCATTCATTCAAGAGATTTGTTCGAAAACCCTGATTCATCCAGTAATGAAACAAGTGAAGACTTTGAGTGAGTCATTGAATCATTCATTCAAGACATTCGTTCAAAAACACTGATTCATCCAGTAATGAAACAAGTGAAGTCATTATGAGTGGATTATTGAATCATTCATTCAAGAGATTCGTTCGAAAACGCTGATTCATCAGTAATGAAACAAGTGAAGTCTTTTAAAGTGATTCATTGAATCATTAATTCAAGAGATTTGTTCAAAAACACTGATTCATTCAGTAATGAAACAAGTGAAGCATTTATGAGTGAGTCATTGAATCATTCATTCAAGAGATTCGTTCAAAAACGCTGATTCATCCAGTAATGAAACAAGTGAAGTCTTTATGAGTGAGTCATTGAATCATTCATTCAAGAGATTTGTTCGAAAACCCTGATTCATCCAGTAATGAAACAAGTGAAGACTTTGAGTGAGTCATTGAATCATTCATTCAAGACATTCGTTCAAAAACACTGATTCATCCAGTAATGAAACAAGTGAAGTCATTATGAGTGGATTATTGAATCATTCATTCAAGAGATTCGTTCGAAAACGCTGATTCATCAGTAATGAAACAAGTGAAGTCTTTTAAAGTGATTCATTGAATCATTCATTCAAGAGATTTGTTCAAAAACGCTGATTCATTCAGTAATTAAACAAGTGAAGTCATTATGAGGGAGTCATTAAATCATTCATTCAAGAGATTCGTTCGAAAACGCTGATTCATCCAGTAATGATACAAGTGAAGTCTTTATGACTGAGTCATTGAATCATTCATTCAAGAGATTCATTCAAAAACGCTGATTCATCCAGTAATTAAACAAGTGAAGTCTTTATGAGTGAGTCATTGAATCATTCATTCAAGAGATTCATTCAAAAATGCTATTCATTCAATAATAAGTGAAGTTGAGTGAGTGAGTCATTGAATCATTCATTCAAGAGATTCATTAAAAAAATGCTGATTCATCCATTATTGAAACAAGTGAAGACTTTATATGTGAGTCATTGAATCATTAATTCAAGAGATTTGTTCATAAAAGCTGATTCATCCAGTAATGAAACAAGTTAAGCATTTAAGTCATTGAATCATTCATTCAAGAGATTCGTTCAAAAACGCTGATTCATTCAGTAATGAAATAAGTGAAGTCGAGTGAGTGACTCATTGAATCATTCATTCAAGAGATTCATTCAAAAACGCTGATTCATTCAGTAATGAAATAAGTGAAGTCGAGTGAGTGAGTCATTGAATCATTCATTCAAGAGATTCATTCAAAAATGCTGATTCATCCATTATTGAAACAAGTGAAGACTTTATGTGTGAGTCATTGAATCGTTCATTCAAGAGATTCATTCAAAAATGCTAATTCATCCAGTAATGAAACAAGTTAAGCATTTATGAGTGAGTCATTGAATCATTAATTCAAGAGATTTGTTCAAAAACACTGATTCATCCATTAATGAAACTAGTGACGCCTTTAAGTCATTGAATCATTCATTCAAGAGATTCATTCAAAAACGTTGATTCATCCTGTAATTAAATAAGTGAAGTCTTTGTGTGAGTCATTGAATAATTCATTCAAGAGATTTGTTCAAAAACACTGATTCATTTAGTAATGAAGCAAGTGAAGTCTTTATGTGAGTCATTGAATCATTCATTCAAGAGATTCATTTAAAAAAAAAACACTCATTCATCCAGAAATGAATCAAATGAAGTCTTTATGAGTGAGACATTGATTCATCATTCATTCAAACTGATATTTATTAAAACAATAATTCAATATTTTTTAGACGGCAGCAACTAACAGTCAGAACCTCTAGTAAATTATTTTGTTTGTCTATTCAGAATCGTGGGAGAATCGTAATCTCTATTTTAAGCAAAAAGAAATCATGATTCTCAGTTTATCCAGAATCGTGCAGCTCTATGTGGAATCTGAGTCTCTGTGATTTCTTCATCACATGTTTGCTGAGATTCCCTGTCAGTCTTTGCATATGCTGTTTCAAAACCTCCTGAAATAAAGGTGTAAATTCCTGCGTTCCCAGTGCAGTTTTAGACGTGTGAGTCTGTAATTGGCGAAGCTTCATGTGCGACAGACGAACACACAAGCACCTTTTCTATCATGCAATGAAAGCAGCGATAATGAGCCTGAGACGAGCTGAATCCTCCGGAGTGTGTGTGTGTTTTCAGACAGGTGGAGCGTGTGTAAACACATTAAGCCACAGCTCTGGGCTTCTGGGAATCATTTTCCCTCAGGTGGCCTTCATACAGGAGGGTCAACATCAAAACGTGATTAGTTTCACTTAGAGCGGCTCGTATCGGAGGAATTCACTGGTGTAAATCCCCATCTCTCCTCTGTCTGTACGGGTTCACCTCAGTCTGATTAATGCAGCACAAAACGTCCGATGAAATGAAGTCATTAAGCGTTAAATGTCAGCAGACACAGAAGATTTGAGTCGCTCATTCCTGCATCCCAAACTATACAGAATAATTACGAGTTGAATCGTTGCTTGAGTTTATTTTGTGGTTTTGTGACAGAATGTGCGTGATGAACATCTAGTTTTAAAGCTGCTGCCATTAACAGGTTGATTTTCTCTGATGGCTTCAATCTTCTGGCAGGACTTCACACTTGATCAGTGGTTCTCCTCGACTCACTAGAGGGATGAAAAATGACTTAAAATGAGACAAAACAACATACAGATAAAACTCAGGGTATAAACTGACATCATGTTTCTTATTTTAATTTGTTCCCTCAACAAATGTCATTTTTCTTTAAGAACAGGGGCTTCTTTTATCAAACGGCATTTTATGGATTTTATCTGTCAAAAATCAGGAATAAATCAGGATTTATAAAGACAAAAACTGACGTAAAAATGTGTATGAAATTTCTGTGCTCTTGTATACCAGTAATTAAAATAATCCAATACTGTTGACTAAATATATATAATTATATATATTATATATAATTAAATAAATATAATAAATAAATATAATAAATATAATATTTTTTTATATATATATATATATATATATATATATATGCATATTATTAAAATATTTATTATTCATTAAAATACATTTATATGAATACATTTTATTATTTTTATTTTTTTACTTATATATTTATAATGTAATATTTTTATATATTTTTTAAATTAAATATATATTATTAAATTAATATATAATAAATATATTATATTTATATATTTATAATATATATATATATATATATATATATATATATATATATATAATATAATATATAAAAATAATAATATAATATAATAAATATATTTAATATACATATTATTAAATATATGTAAATTATTAAATATATTATTTTTAATTTAATTTAATATATATTAAATAAATATAATAATAAATAGTGTATATATATATATATATATATATATATATATAAAAAAATAAAATATAAATTATATATAATTATATGTATATTATTAAATATATATTATTATTAACTCAGAAAGGTTGTAAAGACATCATTAAAGTAATTATTATTAAATTAAATTTATATTATTAAATATATATATATATATATATATATATATATATATATATATATATATATATATACATACAGTACAGTCCAAAAGTTTGGAACCACTAAGATTTTTAATGTTTTTAAAAGAAGTTTCATCTGCTCACCAAGGCTACATTTATTTAATTAAAAATACAGTAAAAACAGTAATATTGTGAAATATTATTACAATTTAAAATAACTGTTTTCTATTTGAATATATTTGCCAAAGTAATTTATTCCTGTGATGCAAAGCTGAATTTTCAGCATCGTTACTCCAGTCTTCAGTGTCACATGATCCTTCAGAAATCATTCCAAACAAATTCCTTGGAAAACATTGGATATCATTGGTGATTAAAGTGTAAAGACAGAAGAACATTCACTTAAACTGAAACTTGTGTAATTATAAATAATTCAAATTAAATTCTATAATTATTGTATTTAACATCAGTTTACCATGAGGTATTTACTAACATTAGTGAATGCATTAACTAACATGAACTGAGAATGAGAACTGCAGGTTTTTTGTGCTGAAATAATGTGAATCTCTCTGATGATTCATGAGTCAATAGTTGATTCCTCTGGGATCTCCGTTTCTAATCCATCTCTAATCCTCCATTAGTGTCCTCAGGCCAAGCATGACCTGAAGAGATGTTACACACGTCATCTAGCCCAGCGGTCAATACACATCTGAGAAGCGTTGCTCAATAATCTTCTGAACTCAGTTTTGCATTAGCGCTCATGTCTGCGTGTTTGTGAATGTGTGTCCGCAGGGCTCCGTTTGCCGTCGGTCAGACGCGCTCCTGTCTCTCTGGAGCGGCTCAGTCTAAGGTGGTTCCTGGATCTCCGGGCTCCGCCGGCCCCTCGAGTCCCGTCCTGATGGCCTCTGCATCTCGCTCCAGCACGCCGCTGTCCAGCCCGTCGTCTCCGCACATGAAGAACTGTCTGCGCTTGTCCAGCCAGCAAACTGTCAATCAAGCGCGCTCCGCCATGCAGTTAGGTGAGTCGCGTGCGGACGGACATCAGTGAAAGTTGATGTGAGCCCTTTAATTCAGCGTTTCCCAACAATTCATGTTTTCAGCGGTGGATGATGCATTGACATATTATAATTAACTAAAACTAAAACCATAAAAAAACATCTTGGCTACTTAAAATAAAATAAATGTTAACCGAAAACAAACAAAAAAAACATTTATTTTATATCAGCTAAATGCCAAAGCATTTTCATTTAGTTTAAATTGATGAACTAAAATAACAAAAAACTAAAACCGAAATAAAATTAATATTTAATATAGACATATTTAAAAAATAAATTAATAAAAATAGCAAAATTACACACAAAAGATAAATGTTAACTTAAATAAAATAAAATAAAAAACATAAATAAAAATTGAAAAAAGCATATAGACATAAAAAACAACAACAAAATAAACATGAATGAAAATAAAATTAAATATTAAAAAACTTAAACTTGCTGAGGCAATATTTCTCATTTTCATTTAGTTTAACTTGGACTAAAATAACAACTAAAAAAATATTAAAATATATTTATATAATAAAAAAATATTTTTCAAATATAACTATGGTCATATTTAAATATAAATAAATAAACTAATTAAAATGACAAAAAACTAATAAAAGTGATGATTAACTAATTAACTAGTTTTAACTAATTTAACAAATTTAAACTAATTTAGTTTAAACTAATTTAACAAAGTTTACTTTAAACTAATTTAACCAATTAAAATGAAAAATAAAAAATAAATCAAACTATTAATAAAAACTAAAACTGAAATAAAAAAGCATCAACAAAATTACTAAAGCTTTAAAAACTATAGTCATTTTAAAAACCTAATAAAAATTACAACACAATTATGAAAACTTTAACTCAAATTAAAATGAAAATGGAAAATAAGAAAAAAATGAAAAAATTAATAAAAAATAAAACTGAAATAAAAATTAATAAAAAGTATATAGTCATATTTAAAAACTAATAAAAATGACAACAAAATTATGAAAACTAACTCTAATGAAAATGTAAAATAGAAAATAAATCAAAATATAAATAAAAACTAAAACTGAAATAAAAATGAATATATAGTCATATAAAAAAACTAACAAAAATGACAACAAAATTTTGAAAACTAGCTCAAATTAAAATAAAAATGGAAAGTAAAAAAATTAAAATTAATTCAAAATAGTCTAAAACTGAAATAAAAATTAACAAAAACTATAGACATGTTTAAAATAAATGGATAAATGCCGACAAAATGACTAAAATTAACTAAAATGAAAATAACTTCTATCAGTACAGCAGTGCATATTACATCAAGTATTAGTTAATTCATACTGAAAGTTTCTGCAGTGTTTGTCTTCACACACACACACACACACACACACACACACACACACACACACACACACACACACACACACACTGCGCTGCAGATGGCAGGAGTTTTTACCGTGTGTCAGCTCTGCGCCAATGAAGCGTGTTAACGTGACGCGCTCTGTAATCTATTCAGGTCAGATCGCCGCGCTGCTGTGTGTGCGAGTGTGTTCACGGAAGACGCATTAGCGTGGTAAAGGAGCTTGTTAAAGCATTTTACAGCTCAGATAAGATGTCTGCTGTAATGAATGCCTTGCCGCTCGCGTTGGCAGTAATTGCCGGGTTGCATTCTCGGCAGTTCTTGAACTTTGAGGAACGCAGCGAAGCTCGAGCAGGGACGGGACGCCGTCTCACTGCAGATGAGACCTGTGACATCTTTTAATCGCACTCACGACGGGCTAAACCAAACCCACATGACGAGACACTTAGGACTGTTCAAAATAATAGTATTTATTCTTTTATTATCCACACAGTCCACAGTCCTCCGGCGAGCAGCAGCCCCGAGCGGCCCGCGGCGGCCGTGACCCCTCTGCGACCCCAGGGCAGCCCCTCACGCTCCCCCGCTCGACCCCTCTCTATGGTGGCGGCGCCTCAGGTGCATCCCTCGCTGCAGTCCGGTCCGCTCTCTCCGGCCTCCGTACGACCCCTCATGCCTCTGACCTCCGCCGCGGCCGCCATCACGCCGCCCAACGTCACCGCGGCCCATCTGAACGGAGGAGACGCGTCTGTCTGTGCGCTGCAGCCCGCTTCACCCGCGCACGCCGCAGTCGCCGGCCATCCCAAACACGAGGAGAAGAAGGTGGAGAAGGTCAGTGAAGCTCATGAATATATTCATAGAAATTAATTCAAATTCATAGTAGCAATAAATCAAATTCATTTTGACGCAAATTTTGTTTTTATTATGCATTTATTGTCCCTTATGATTACTAGTAGTTGTATATAAGTGCATACTAGTACTTGTTTTCATAGTATATGGATTTTGTTATGTAATTAATTACATGATGTGGCGATTAATTAATCTAATTAATCGCAAATTTATCGTACATCAAATTTATCCCCAAAAGATAATTTGAAGTCATTTTTATGTAAAGAATCAAATAGACATTACAAAAAGTAGATTAATATTTGATTCGACAGAATCTATTACACAAACTTTTGGACCATAAGGTTGAGAAAATTATGGCTGAATTTTAATTTTGGGGTAAACTATATTTTTTTATTAATATGGAAATATGAAATTGAAAGTAAACATATGGTCAACTGATGTTTTATGAATCATTTTTTTAGAGAAGTTAATTTACTGAAGGCTATCAAGAAAGCTAGGTTACTAAGTTAATTTAATTCACAATATGTGCACATTTATTATTAATTATTGATGACATATGTATCACTTTTATTTTGTTTTTCATTTTTTATTCAAAATATTCACAGACTTGTTAACTATTGCCTATCAAGAACTATAGGCTATGCAAACACTTAGCACCCACAGAAAAATATTAGATATAGAAAGCCCCAGCAGCAACCACACCTTAGCAACACCCCAGCAACTGCCTAGCAACCACCCAGAATGCCCCAGCAACCGCTTGGCAACCACACAGAACACCCTAGCAACACCCAGTAACCACCTAGCAATCACCTAGAACACCCTAGCAACTGTCTAGAAATCACTCAGAATGCCCCAGCAGCAACCCCCTAGCAAATGTCTCTGGATCTCAGACGCCTCCCGGTGGCCTGGTTTGGATTTGCGTGTGATTCTCCCGTCAGCTCTGTTGGGAGTGATTAGTGTGGCTCAGATCCACCAAAACCCAGAATGACTTTCCCAGATAAACCTTCTACTCCCACATACAGCAGCAGTGTCACAGCAGAACAACCATAACTCAAACATCCTTCTGTTCTCACCATCAGCAGATTCACAAGATCACATGATTCCACAGATACTGCTGTTTAAAGAGCTGTTTGTAATACGACCCTATGAAATCCGTTTGATTTTTTTCCTCAAATTCTGTTTGATTTTTTTCTGGATTCTGTGTTAATATATATTTATTTATTTATTTATTTATTTTTTAATTTCTGTTGTCTGTTTTAATTTTTCTGGATTCTGTTTTAATAATTTAATTAATTCATTAATTTATTATTATTAGTTTTAGAATTTCTGTGTTTTAATTTATCTGGATAATTTAATAATTTATTCAATAGTTTAATTAATTAATTTATTATTATTATTATTATTATTATTATTATTATCATAATTTCTGTATTTGTTTTAATCTTTCTGGATTCTGTTTTAATAATTTAATTAATTATATTATTATTGTTATTATTATTATTTACAGAATATTTTGTGTTTGTTTTTTATTTTTCTGGATTCCGTTTTAACAATTTAATTAATTTATTATTATTATTATTATTATTATCAAAATTTCTGTTTTTGTTTTAATTTTTCAGGATTCCTTTTTAATAATGATTTTTTAAATTATTATTATTATTATTATTATTATTTTTTTTTTTTTAAAGATTTTCTGTGTTGCCTGTTTTAATTTTCTGGATATATGATTTAATAAAAATATATAATCTAAAATGGTGGTAGTGAAGGCATAAAACATTGTCTTAATTTAAATTTTTAACGATCAATAAGAATTAATTGAATTCATAAAATTTTAACAATTTAATAATTTCTTATCATTTTTTACAGTAATAGGACCCCAATGAAATGTTTTTTTTTTCTTTTTTCTTTTCGTAAATTCTGTGTAGTCTGTTTAATATTTCTGGATTTATGATTTAATACAGTTTTATTAACGAAAATAGTGGCAATGAAATGAAGGCAAAAAAATTAATTTAATTAATCTTTTAAAAAGTAATCAAATGGAAATTCAGTTTTGTTTTTGGCAAACAAAGTGCTTACTTAAAACTAAAACCATAAAAAACCTTTTCATTACTTAAAAATAAAGTAAACGTTAACTAAAATAACTAATTTTATTTCAGCTAGTTGAAGCAACATTTTTATTAAGTAAAAATTAATCAAAATGATATAGACAAAAACAGTAATAAATCAATTAATTACAACAAAATTACTAAAACTAACTAAAATTAAAATAAAAATTCAAAATATTTAAAACATCTCAGTGATGCTAAAATAACACTGGTTTACTGCTTCAATTAAAACATGGAAAACATTGTGTGATATTCCTTAAAAAATAAAGTTTTAATAATGTTCATGTATTTTCTTCATATAGTGAGATGAGCGTCACACAGCATTTGATGAAGCGTGCAGCTCTACTTTTGATTTATTCATCCAACATTTGCCAAGTTCCGTGACATTCTGTGTTCTACTGTAAATTCCTTTTTTATGACTGATTCCGTGATTCCGTCCGCGACTCATGAAAACACCAGTATCTCTGTCTGTTTCTCACACAGAAGGAAAAGAAGAGCAGTGGCCTCCTCAAGCTGCTTTCTGGAGCCGCAGCCAAAAAGAAGTCTCGCTCGCCGCCGTCCGTCTCTCCCACACATGAGCCGGCCTCCACCTCGTCCTCGGTGCAGGGAGCCATGGCTCCCGAGCTGCGCTCCGCCGGCGGTCACGGCCGGGCCGGATCCTGCCCCATCGAGAGCGAGATGCAGGGAGCCATGGGCATGGAGCCTCTGCACAGAAAGTCTGGCTCGCTGGATCTCAACTTCTCCGTGTCTCCACCAGCTCGACAGGCCTGCTCGTCCTCACCGCTGGCCGTCCGGCCCGAACCCAAGCCATTATCCCGAGAGAGGTGAGCCTGCACTCCTAAATAAAGCCTCTATATTAGCATCTGTGATTTCATGAAGGGCCTTTAACATAAATGGAGGCTTTTCAATGCACAAAATGGAAAAAGATTATTAAAATATTCTCCACACTAAAAAAAGTGGAACTGCTCACAGAAAGGTTCTTGGAGGACCCAAAAATGACTCTTCTGTTGCTTTGCAGTGAAAACCCTCTTTTGCAACCTTTATTTTTAAGAGTGTCAGTGTTAATATCTCCTCACTGTGGCTGGCAAATGAAAATTAAAACTTGAGATAAAAATGCACATTCGAATGAAAGAACATACTGTTGAAAAATGACAAAAACGAGAGCCTAGGTTTCATAATTGTATGCAATTCAGTTAAAAAATAAACACACTTTAACCACCAGGTTTGTTCTTGCGCAATATTGTTTGTATTTATCCGTTTCATATGAAAGCTTGTTTCCACCACTAAATAAAAATAAAGGTAATTGCGACTTTAATAGTTTAATTTATAAACTCGAAATTGTGTTATAAAGTCAGAATTGCGAGAAATAGTCAGAATTGCGAAATATAAATTCAAAATTGCGAGTTATAAAGTCAGAATTGTGAGAAATAAACTCGAAATTGCGAGAAATAAAGTCAGAATTGCAAGTTATAAACTCGAAATTGTGAGAAACAAAATAAGAATTGCGAGAAATAGTCAGAATTGCGAGAAATAGTCAGAATTGCGAAATATAAACTCAAAATTGCGAGTTATAAAGTCAGAATTGCGAGTTATAAACTCGAAATTGTTATAAAGTCAGAATTGTGAGATATAAAGTCAGAATTACGAATTATAAAGTCAGAATTGCGAGATATAAAGTCAGAATTGCGTGATATAAAGTCAGAATTGCAAATTATAAAGTCAGAATTGCGAGATATAAAGTCAGAATTGCGAGTTATAAACTCGAAATTGTTATAAAGTCAGAATTGTGAGATATAGTCAGAATTGCGAGTTATAAACTCGAAATTGTTATAAAGTCAGAATTGTGAGATATAAAGTCAGAATTACGAATTATAAAGTCAGAATTGCGAGATATAAAGTCAGAATTGCGAATGATATAAAGTCAGAATTGCAAATTATAAAGTCAGAATTGCGAGATATAAAGTCAGAATTGTGAGATATAAAGTCAGAATTGCGAGTTATAAACTCGAAATTGTTATAAAGTCAGAATTGTGAGATATAAAGTCAGAATTACGAATTATAAAGTCAGAATTGTGAGATATAAAGTCAGAATTACGAATTATAAAGTCAGAATTGCGAGATATAAAGTCAGAATTGCGAGATATAAAGTCAGAATTGCAAATTATAAAGTCAGAATTGCGAGATATAAAGTCAGAATTATGAGATATAAAGTCAGAATTGCGAGATATAAAGTCAGAATTGCGTGATATAAAGTCAGAATTGTGAGATATAAAGTCAGAATTGCAAATTATAAAGTCAGAATTGCGAGATATAAAGTCAGAATTGTGAATTATAAAGTCAGAATTGCGAGATGTAAAGTCAGAATTGCGAAATATAAATTCAAAATTGCGAGTTATAAAGTCAGAATTTTGAGAAATAAACTCGAAATTGCGAGAAATAAAGTCAGAATTGCAAGTTATAAACTCGAAATTGTGAGAAACAAAATAAGAATTGCGAGAAATAGTCAGAATTGCGAAATATAAACTCAAAATTGCGAGTTATAAAGTCAGAATTGCGAGTTATAAACTCTAAATTGTTATAAAGTCAGAATTGCGAGATGTAAAGTCAGAATTGCGAGATATAAAGTCAGAATTGTGAGTTATAAACTCGAAATTGTTATAAAGTCAGAATTGTGAGATATAAAGTCAGAATTACGAATTATAAAGTCAGAATTGCGTGATATAAAGTCAGAATTGCAAATTATAAAGTCAGAATTGCGAGATATAAAGTCAGAATTGTGAGATATAAAGTCAGAATTACGAATTATAAAGTCAGAATTGTGAGATATAAAGTCAGAATTACGAATTATAAAGTCAGAATTGTGAGATATAAAGTCAGAATTGTGAGTTATAAACTCGAAATTGTTATAAAGTCAGAATTGTGAGATATAAAGTCAGAATTACGAATTATAAAGTCAGAATTGCGTGATATAAAGTCAGAATTGCGAATTATAAAGTCAGAATTGCGAGATATAAAGTCAGAATTGCGAGATATAAAGTCAGAATTGCAAATTATAAAGTCAGAATTGCGAGATATAAAGTCAGAATTGAATTATAAAGTCAGAATTGCGAGATGTAAAGTCAGAATTATGAGATATAAAGTCAGAATTGCGAGATATAAAGTCAGAATTGCCAAATATAAACTCAAAATTGCGAGATATAAAGTCAGAATTGCGAGTTATAAAATCGAAATTGTTATAAAGTCAGAATTGCGAGTTATAAAGTCAGAATTGCAAATTATAAAGTCAGAATTGCGAGATATAAAGTCAGAATTGTGAATTATAAAGTCAGAATTGCGAGATATAAAGTCAGAATTGCGTGATATAAAGTCAGAATTGCGAGTTATAAAGTCAGAATTGCGAGTTATAAAGTCAGAATTGCAAATTATAAAGTCAGAATTGCGAGATATAAAGTCAGAATTGCGTGATATAAAGTCAGAATTGCAAATTATAAAGTCAGAATTGCGAGATATAAAGTCAGAATTGCGAGTTATAAAGTCAGAATTGCAAATTATAAAGTCAGAATTGCGAGATATAAAGTCAGAATTGCGTGATATAAAGTCAGAATTGCGAGTTATAAAGTCAGAATTGCAAATTATAAAGTCAGAATTGCGAGATATAAAGTCAGAATTGCGAGTTATAAAGTCAGAATTGCGAGTTATAAAGTCAGAATTGCAAATTATAAAGTCAGAATTGCGAGATATAAAGTCAGAATTGCGAGTTATAAAGTCAGAATTGCAAATTATAAAGTCAGAATTGCGAGATATAAAGTCAGAATTGCGAGATATAAAGTCAGAATTGCAAATTATAAAGTCAGAATTGCGAGTTATAAAGTCAGAATTGCAAATTATAAAGTCAGAATTGCGAGATATAAAGTCAGAATTGCGTGATATAAAGTTAGAATTGCGAGTTATAAAGTCAGAATTGCGAGTTATAAACTCGAAATTGTTATAAAGTCAGAATTGCAAATTATAAAGTCAGAATTGCGAGATGTAAAGTCAGAATTATGAGATATAAAGTCAGAATTGCGAGATATAAAGTCAGAATTGCGAGTTATAAACTCAAAATTGTTATAAAGTCAGAATTGCGAGTTATAAACTCGAAATTGTTATAAAGTCAGAATTGCAAATTATAAAGTCAGAATTGCAAATTAAAAGTCAGAATTGCGAGATATAAAGTCAGAATTGCGAGATATAAAGTCAGAATTGCGAGTTATAAACTCAAATTGTTATAAAGTCAGAATTGCGAGTTATAAACTCGAAATTGTTATAAAGTCAGAATTGCGAGTTATAAACTCGAAATTGTTATAAAGTCAGAATTGCAAATTATAAAGTCAGAATTGCAAATTAAAAAGTCAGAATTGCGAGATATAAAGTCAGAATTATGAGATATAAAGTCAGAATTGCGTGATATAAAGTCAGAATTGCGATTTATAAACTCAAAATTGTTATAAAGTCAGAATTGTGAGATATAAAGTCAGAATTGCAAATTATAAAGTCAGAATTGCGAGATATAAAGTCAGAATTGCGTGATATAAAGTCAGAATTGCGAGTTATAAACTCAAAATTGTTATAAAGTCAGAATTACGAATTATAAAGTCAGAATTGCGAGTTATAAAGTCAGAATTGCAAATTATAAAGTCAGAATTGCGAGATATAAAGTCAGAATTGCGAGATATAAAGTCAGAATTGCGTGATATAAAGTCAGAATTGCGAGTTATAAAGTCAGAATTGCGAGTTATAAACTCGAAATTGTTATAAAGTCAGAATTGCAAATTATAAAGTCAGAATTGCGAGATGTAAAGTCAGAATTATGAGATATAAAGTCAGAATTGCGAGATATAAAGTCAGAATTGCGAATTATAAAGTCAGAATTGCGAGATATAAAGTCAGAATTGTGAATTATAAAGTCAGAATTGCGAGATATAAAGTCAGATTTATGAGATATAAAGTCAGAATTGCGAGATATAAAGTCAGAATTGTGAATTATAAAGTCAGAATTGCGAGATGTAAAGTCAGATTTATGAGATATAAAGTCAGAATTGCGAGTTATAAACTCGAAATTGTTATAAAGTCAGAATTGCGAATTATAAAGTCAGAATTGCGAGTGATAAAGTCAGAATTGTGTGATAAAAATTAGCAATTATACCCTTTTTTATTTTTAATTCAGTGGCAGAAACAAGCGTCCATAGCTTCGCCCTCTTGTGGACTGTTGAATTAAAAGTCAATGCTCTCATTTATAAAACGCACATATGATTGTACTTGATCCTAAATTCTATGGATTTCATCCTACATCAAAAGTGAGGAACAAATCGGCAAAAACAGTATGCGTATGAACTTATTTCACTCATATATACCAGTAATTCAATAATTGCCTATTTCAATAAATAGTATTTCAATAAATCCCTGCCATGGCATCATTAAAAAAAAAAAATAAGAAAGAAAAAGAAAATCATGTTTTTATCAAAGACTTCATCCAGATGGGATTTAGAACGATGATCAAAGCTTCACAGTCGTTTCCTCTTCATGGGTTCAACATTTCATTGCAGTTTTGATTTCTATGCTGTTTAATGTTTGATGATCGTGTCATTTATGTGCGTCAGCAATGCTTCTATCGCTTGTTTCTGCTTCTTCTTCACCTGTGTTTTGATCCAGAGATTCTGTACTCATTCAGAAGATGTGTAATAGCGCCCCCTAATGTATAACAGTGAAAACATGGGAAAGAGTTAAAGCGTAAAGATAAATAGACAATCACAGTATGCATTAATATTATTATATGAGCAAATGATCAACTGCTTTGTGATTATTACATCACTAAAATTAATTTATTAATTTTGTATGATTTCTTAAAAAAAAAAAAAATTATATATATATATATATATATATATATATATATATATATATATATATATATGTATAAATTTTTTTTTTTTTTTTTTTTTTTAAAGGGAATGGTATTGATTTGATTTATTAATTTGATTTAAAAAGCCTTCAATCTGATTGTAAAAGCCCTGCAGATACTGTGCTGTTGTTGAACACAAGAACTTATCTGTGTAAATGTTTCACTCGTCGTGTAAAAGCGTGTCCGTTCTCTTCCCTTCAGGTACCGTGTGCTCGTCCCGTACCCGCCGCAGAGCGAGGCCGAGATTGAGCTGAAGGAAGGCGACATTGTGTTTGTGCACAAGAAACGTGAGGACGGCTGGTACAAGGGGACGCTTCAGCGCACCGGCCGGACGGGCCTCTTCCCCGGCAGCTTTGTGGAGAGTTTCTAGATGAGAAGCACCAGCCAACAAGCTCCGATTCCCGTGACGGGATCTCCAGGATCGTCCGGAATATCTCATGCTCATAATGCCCAGAATAAGCAGACACACAGTCATGAAGACGAGCACAAAGAGGAGCATCTTCACTGCCATCGTCCTCATACATCCGTTAGGAATAAATGATGCTCATCTGCAGGAGCGTGTGAGTCTGCGGCGCCCTCTTGTGTGCGTGTGTGGATCACATCTCAGATCTTCATCAGGTCCTCACAGATTCCTGCAGCGACCGCTTCATCCTCACTTTTCTTCCCTTCTTTAATCAGCAGATCTGAATGAGAACGACACGAGGATGTTATTCATAGAGATATCAGATGAATGTAGTGAGTGATGAAGCTCATCAAACCTGTCATATTTCACACCAAAATCAACATTTTGCATTATTTTTGACTATTTTCCCACTAGATTCTCATTACTGTAATGCAAATGAATTCATGATATATTATTTAAATGGTAAATATTAATACAGCATGTTAGTATTAGTATAGTAGTGCCTTTATGCTCATTCAAAAGAAAAATAGTGCATTACAGGATTGAGAATTGTAAATAAACTCAAAAATAATGAGAGTTTATGGTTAAAATGTGTTTAATTGTGAAAACAATGTCACAATAATTAACATTAAAATGTATATTTTCATATATACATATATATATATATATATATATATATATATACACTACCTGTCAAAAGTTTGGAATAATTACTTTTTGTGGAATAAGTTTGGAATAATTACTAATTACTTTTTAATTATTATAATTACTATCAATTATTATTGGTGCTTATAGTTGTTCGTATTATTATCAGTGTTGAAAACAGTTGTGCTGCTTCAGTTTTTTGTGCAAACCGTGATACATTTTATTTTTTCAGGATTCTTTGATGAATAGAAAGTTGAAAAGAACAGCATTTATTTGAAATAGAATCTTTTGTAACATTATAAATGTTTTTAATGTCACTTTGATCAGTTTAATGTGTCCTTGATGAATAAAAGTATTGTTTTTCTTTTTTTACAAAAAAAAACTTACTGACACCAAACTTTTGAAGTGAGTGTATATATATAATTATATATAATATAAAATATTTTTGTTTGTTTTTGGACTGAAATATGACATATGGCATGTTTTGGTGAGATTCACTCACAGGTTTGTTCTTACTGAAGCTCGTTTACAGTGATGGTACAGTGAAACTCTTTGTGAAAGCACAAACTCTTTTTATTGGTTTTATATGCTGGTTCTGTCTTTCCTAGTGAATCATGGGATGTGCATGCCGGTTTACTGCCTCATCAGTCTTTACAGACATTATCTGTCTCTGGTTTACTGAGCGTCCCGTGGAGGTTTGATGCCTGAAGCGTCTTTGCTCTCTACCTGCTGGTGTTGAGCTCCATAGAGTTTCAAGAACTATTTTCATGAATTTTCCATGTGCTCAATGTGCCGTAGACCAGAAACCGACTCTACGCGAGTACACAAACGTGTTTGACCAGGTGTGTATTTAATTGGCGCATATCAGTATTGTTTTAAATAATCATAATCTTCCCCTCCTTCTCACAGTGACTTCTCTTCTCTGATGATGAGGGCGGGGCAACCTGTCACTCACATGAGATCCACCAATAGCAAACCACAACCATCCAATCAATCAAAATCAAGCCCCACATTACATTTGTTCTTGTTTGCAAAGCATTTCACTCTGATATATGTCACAACGGGGAAGAAAAGACGAGCGCAACTTCAGTTTCATGCCGACACTAATGTGTTGTGAGTGCATTTCAAACATCCGTGTTCCTGTACTCGTGTAGAGTTTGTTTCAGGCGTTTATCAGAAGCCGTTTTATCTCCGTCAGACGCTGCTCTACATTAGAGGAGACCGACGGACCTGTTGAGTTCAGATGAAGCAGCACATCTTTATTTTTATAGACGCTCAGGAGAGACTCAAACAACAACCAGCATCACAGCGGCGTCTGAAGCACAAACTCACCGTCACACACAGTGGGGTTCAGTCAGAGGAGAACATGTTTCATTTCATGAATTGAGGCTAAATTAGTTATTTTCTGTGGTTCAGCCAACAAAATATCTTTGTCATTCTTATTAAATTCCTCTTGAAAATACAGTAGTGGCCAAAGGTGAATGACCTCAAAAGTTTGGAAAAATGTTTTTGAAGGAAGTCTCTTCTGCTCATCAAGACTGCATTTATTTGATCAAAAATACAGTAAAAATTGTGAAAAATTATTCCAATGTAAATCAGCTGTTTTCTATGTGAATATATAGTAAAGTGTAATTTATTCCTGTGATTAAAAACTGAATTTTCAGCATCATTATTCTAGAAATCATTCTAATATGCTGATTTGATACTCAGTTATTTCTAGAATGATTTGTGAAGGATCATGTGACACTGAAGACTGGAGTAATGATGCTGAAAATTCAGCTTTGATCACAGAAATAAATTACGCTTTACTATATATTCACATAGAAAACAGATATTTTACATTGGAATAATATTTCACTATTTTTTACTGTATTTTCTGTATTGTTTTTCTGTATCAAATAAATGCAGGCTTGATAAGCAGAAGAGACTTCTTTCAAAAACATTAGATATAGTAATTTTTCTGAACTTTTGACCAGTACTGTATTTTAAATATGATGCAAGAGCAAAACACTAAACTTGATTAAGGTATTTATCCTTATTTATCAAAATTATTCGTCAAAAAAAAAAAAAGTCAAACTACAGCTACAGGTTTTATTTTAATGTGCAAAAAAATGCATAGAAAACTGAACAAAAAGCTGAGAGGAAAAGGCAAACATTGAATACAACAATAATCAGTTATTAATATTTAGTTGGTTCTCTTGTGTTCATAATTTCTTTGTATGACAGCCTGGATAAAAATGATGCACACATATTTAATATTTGAAGATGTCAGATTTGCTGGACATCACTTTTAGCCGCTACTGTACATATTTCATTAGATAGCGGGTTTGAAATTTACATTTATGCAGATTTGGCAGATGTTTTTATCCAAAGTGACCAACCAGGGTTATAGTTAACTGAGACTAAAACTAAAGCCATAAAAAAAAAAAAAAAAAAAAAAAAAAACATTTTTGTTGCTTTGTTACCTGAAATAAAATATTTATTTTATTTCATCTAGTTGCCGAGGCAAAATTTCTCATTTTCATTTACTTTAACTTAAAATAACTAAAACTGAAATAAAAAATAATAAAATGACTAAAACACTAGAAAATTCAACTAAAATTTAAATGAAAACAAAATACCTAATTCCTTGGGAATTGAACCCGTTACCTCACCATTGATTTATTTTAAATGAAAATGCTCATTTACATCGAATTAAACATGCGTCCACACTGACAGAGGTCCACTGGTGTGTGTTTTACATACTAAATCAGTCCAGAGACGTCCGGGCCGCTCACAGTGACGTGTTCTTATGTTCGGTCTGCACTGATTTTTAAAGTCACCATGAAATCAGAATGAACAATTCTTGTTTTTTCATGGAATATTGCAGTGTTTATTATAAATGTTGATCATTATTGTTTTAAATTCATGTGCCTCGTAATTTTGAATCAGAATAACTTCCCCTCCCTCTCTCTGATGATAACATTTGTTCTTGTTTGCAAAGCAATTTCACTCAGATATACGTCACAATAGGAAAGACGAGCTCAACTTTGGTTTCATGCTGACTTGAGTTGTTAGTCTATATCCACATGCCCTACACTGACATCATTGCAGTGTATTTTGCCCTTAAACAATAGTGTTATTAACATACGAACGCGTCCTGTGTAAATGCCCCTTTACGCCGCAGCTGTGGTTTGTGTTATACAGTACAAAAGAAGCATCTAAAGCTGCTGCTGATGGTTAATAAGAACACATTTATGAATATAAAGGTGAAAAGCATCAATATTAAAGAGTCGTGAGCACATGGATTCCTCCTTTTCCAGCAGATTCAACATTATTCAGCGTTGAAGTCGACGCTCGTTCTTCATAAGCACAAGATGATTCATCCACATGTTCGCACGAGTGACTTGGTTTCTATTTCTTTGGACGGATTCCTACAGTGTTTTTATTCTCATGCTCTGTACGTCGTGCTCTTTTTATCAGATCATTGCGGATTTGATCATGGTGCCGTGTTTTACACATTTGGGGTTTCGGCACAAGTGCCATTTTTGCTCGCCAAAAGACAAGCACACGTTGGTCTCCATGTTGGAGATGAGATGATGGTTCCTGCTTCTGTTCTGACCATTGAAAAGAGGAATAATTCACCTTCAGATGATCATTCTGTCTTTATTTACTCAGACCCGTGCGATGTGATTTTTACAGGAGTTTTGCGTTATAAATAATGCCAGAATGATTCATGAGAATATTTCCTTCAGATCGTTTCAGCATGAACTCTAACATGAACGAAGAAGCTCTATATGATGACATATTTATATGCTACTGGTGCTAGAGTGGAGATGTTGGGGAATATTTCCTCAAGAACTTGTTCTCTGGTATTTGACATTGTTTTCATTTTCACATTGTCTTATACTGATTATGATGATAATGTGGTTTGTTTGTTTTTGTTTTGTTTGTCAAGTACATTTTAGCAATAAATGCCTTTGATTTTAAAGCAAGATTCGTGGAGTTTTCATACAGATGTACAGTAAAACATCACATTATCACTGCTATAATGACTGGATTTGATGAGTTTTGTGCATCATTTGCACGTTAAATGAATCCCACAGGACAATTATCCAGTCACAGCGTGAAAAAGAATCGATTCCACTCATCATTGTAACCACTAATTGGATTAATTACTGTTGGAGTAGTGCATGCACAGAAGTCCATGCAGAAAGCAGATGCATTTCATTAGGTATGTTTGCATGCACTCAGTTTTGCTGATCCAAATTAATCCAATCCAGTCTATTTATGCGAACCCTAAACTTTGCAACCCAATTCACGTTTAAGTTTACAGAAGTCACCGCGATGTAAGATTTCATTAGTATAATTGTCATTTTTTACTACAAATAAGCTGACAAATATGTTATAAGTGTATTTTCTTTAGCAAATATTTAGTAAATATTCAATCTCATAGACGAGTTCGTTAGATGCAAATAAACTGCGCGTTTGTAAGAATTCAAACGTATGAGAAGTGAGATCTTATTATAAAAGGGCTCTGGGAAATATGTGTGTGAGGTATTGTTGAATCCGATTGAGAAAATAGTCATTCAAACGTTTACATACTTATTTTTAGTGGCCAAGCACCGAAGGAGTGACGGCGCCTACTGTAATCGTTGGCATTATTATTATTATTCTTCCATTTCCACTCAGGAAGTCTATGGCAGCCCACAGAACCGTGTGTTAAAAAGTTGTGAAATTTGGCACGCTGATAGAGGGCAGTCTGAACTGTAAATAGAGCAAATTTGGAGTCTCTAACTCGATCCCTCTAGCGCCACCTCCTGTTCAAAATTTGGCTCAAATCGATTCGATTGCATTCGTTTTCCGTCTTGAAAATTTTCCTGCCATTTTGAATTTTCTGAAAAAACTACTTTTTCGAACACCTCCTAGGCCGTTGCTCTGTGTTTTTACAAAAACTGAAACAGATCATCTTCAGACCATGTCGACAAAAAGTTGTGGAATTTAAGTCAATTAGTCAAAACGTTTTCGAAAAACAAATTTTACGTATCGCTTGCGAAAATAGGTATAATGCTGTATCTCTGCAACACTTTATCATAGTCAGACCAAACTTGGTGCATGTCATCACAAGCATGACCTGAGGCAACATGCAGCATTTCGGCACAGCGCCCCCTACTGGTCCGGAGATACAAAAAAAATGGCTATTTTTGCTTATAACTTCTGAACGGCTTGTCCAAAAATCATAAATGTCTTGTTAGATTTGGGGTGTCATGCCAAGTCGAATGATATCCAATTTTCCCATATCAGCCATTTTTGAATTTTATGCTAAAATGCTGTATTTTATGAACGCATAAGCATATCGTTACGAAACTCAGCACGATGCCCTAAATGAGCCTGAGAAGTTTTGGACCAGCACCACCTAGTGGTAAAATCAAATATTCAAACGCATATAACTTTGGTTGTGGTTGACTTATTTTCACGTCACTTTAGACTCCTGAATCCTTATCGAGTCCAATGATACCAAACATGCTAGGTTTCGCCTTATGGTTTGTGCAACATGATTTAAATGTGTGTTTTGGTGGCCAGATCCACTTTCAACAGCATTTCTCAGAAATCGCTTACTGCACCTTTACGTAGATTGAGATTAAAAAACAGAATATTTCTGATTCTAGTCTTAGAACCGAACACTGTGTGTTTGACGTGATCGACTCTCACATAAAGACATCATTAAGTATTGTGGCTGATTTTATGATGCTAAGAGCTCCATTTTTACCACATTCACAATGTTTAGATTGATTCTCTCTAGGCTTTTCCCCTTATAATCAATAGAGCGAATGTGAATAAGTCAGACTGGTTCTGCTCTGTTCTTTCATCCAGTACCGAATGAACAGATGAACATCCACCGCAAGACTTTCGCTCTAATCAAATCATGACCTGTCTGTTTCTTCCAGCTCTCCATGTTTTCCGCATACACACTCCTGGAAGTGTCACATCTCTTGTCCGAGTCTTGTAATTGGAAATTTCAAATCTTCCTCAGCAGGCTGAAGTAACAAACCAATTTCCCTGCTGAACGCTGAGAAGAGTCGCTCAAGACAGCCGTCAAAAGACTGACTATCTAAATGCAAATGCAGTTGATTATTCCGAGAGCCCTGACGCTGAACGAGGTTATTCCGTTCACTACAGGCCACGTCACACTGAAATTGGCTTGTTTGAAATTCCCTCCAGGACACGGAAGTGACCACAATACCGGGAAATAATTCTGTGACAGTCCAGCAGCGATGAAAACAATCTCTTTCACGTCAGTCTGAGTTTATGTCCTTATTAACTGAAATTTATATTTTGTGTTTTTTTTTTAATTATCTCTTTCCCTGCCAGTGTTTTTTAGGGGTTCAAGCTGAAACCCTATTGTAATTTTTACATTTTCCAGGGATCAGCATTCTCACCTAAAAGTGATCAGGCAGACCAAGCCGTAAGTTGTAGAGACTTGAAACTTTGAGGGCTGGCAGTACTCATACTATCTACAACGTCACCAAGGTTCGCCCTGATCGGCCTGACGGGGGCGCTACAGCAGTCAAAAGTATGAAATGGCTCATAACTCCTGAACCATTAGGCGAAGGCTCAAGTGTCTTATATCGTTAGAATTGTTGGCCTCGGAATCACTCACTCAGTGAAAAATTCTGGTATTTTGGGTTTTTTTTAAAACCTACTTTTGCGAATTAGTCCTAGGTTTTTGACACGATTGGAACCAAACCAGTGCAGCGAGATTCTCAGGAGTCTGATTGTCAATAATAATTACCAAAAAAAGTTGAAATTTCGATTAATGGTCTCTAAGGGCCGCCAAAACATCTGAAGTGGGCGGAGCCACTTTTACTAAAATGGCTATAACTCGTGAACGGAATTAGATATTTTCACCAAACTTGGCACACCTATGTAAGAGCTCATTCTGTGATTGCGTGAAAAAGGACGCTGCAACCGGCCACTTGGTGGTGCTATAACAGGGAAAAAACACATGAAAACAGCTATAACTACTTCACCGTTAGTCCGACCGACTTGCAAATTGGCATGCAGTGTCTTCGTCCGAGGTGCCATGACACTGACGTATCTCAAAAAACATGTCTGCCATCGGCCAATGAATTTTGAGCACCTATCAGACAAGGTTAACGGAGACCGATCGGGATGAAACTTGCTGGGCCTAGAGGCCTGTGAGAAATTCAAAAGAAATCGGCCACCATTGCGTTTTTCAAGTGCGAAAAGGATCGTGTATTGCACTTTTTTTTCACACACGCCCACAACATTCGTACCACATGGTAGAACTACTCATTCTGAGCAACTTTGCCTCTAGGACATCGAAACATTTGTTAAATATTGGAGATTCTTTCAAAAATCAACTTTGGCAAACTAATCCTAGGTTTTTGGCTCAACCTCAATAACCAGTTAAAAGTTTTATAACATTTTATAAACCATAAATTTCCTATAGTAAATTGCCTGCATTGTCTGTAAATGGTCTTTTCCATCTATGATCGAGATGATTACAGGCTACATTATACATTTGTATGCATGTGCTTTAAGGCCTAAAAGAGCCCCGATAATTGCTGCTCACAGCTATATATATATATATAAAACTTATTTTTCTATAGCATTTTTTATTATTTTCACAAAACTTTCATGACCCCCAGAATAATTTGTTGTATTTATTTTAGTTCATGTCCCTCATAATCTTTAACCAAAATAACTTCCCCTCCCTCTAGCAGTGGCATAATTTCTTTGATGATGTGTTTACTGGTGGGAGGGCGAGGCAACCTGTCACTCGCATGAGATCGGCCAATAGCAAATCAAGCCCCGCCCTACATTTGTTCTTGTTCAAGAAGCCGTTTTACTTGGATATACGGCACAATAGTGAAGAAAAGACTAGTGCAACTTCCATCTCATGCCGACTTTAAAGTGCACAATCCAACACCAATGTTTTTTTTTTTTTACTGCATTTAATAACATCATGTGGCGTGTCATGATGTTTCTTCAGGAAGGGAAGGTCGATCAATCACTGTCAGACTCGTCTTCTGATGTCTGGAGAGAGTCTCGATCGATCACATACGGTGTGACATCATGTAACCCCGATAATATACAGCAGCTCACAGCACTGCGGGAAATACTCATGTCACATGACTCATCCCTGTGAAGAAAAAGATATCGAGAAAGTCACATAAAGACTCTTTTCACAATCCAATTAGTCCAAAAACTCAAATGTATTGATCATTTTTAGTGCATTAATGTCATGCAGTGTGAAATGACCAGTGATGTGAACGTTACCATTCATTCGTCCTATGGTCATAATACTCCACATTAGAGCAGGTTCTGACGCCATTAAACCCCCCGACAACAAACAGCTGGTCGTCCAACACCTGGAGTATCAGAATCGATGACTGTTACTTGTATGAAACATCTTCAGTATGCGACCAATGAGAATCTTTAAAAACAGAATCCTCATTAAATATCCGTATCTCACCTCAATGCCGAAGTTGCTGCGTGGGTTGACCATAGATTCAATATCACGCCAGAGGTCAGTGAGAGGGTTGTAGGCCTCGGCACTTCGCAAACGACTGGCACCATCAAAACCACCAACCTTGAAACATAAATGTGCATTTATCTGGCTCAGCAGACCCAAAAGGTCTTTTTTGAGTATCTATTTTTGTACAGTTTGATTAATATGTCACATTTTCATATACTTACAGCATACACCAGATTCCCATACGCGATAACACCGACACCGCTGCGACGGCTGCTCATGGGAGCGATGAGCGTCCACTGGTTTGTTTCGGGGTTAAAGCACTCAGCCGTGAAGAGACACTCGACCCCAGTAAAACCTCCACAGATATAAACCTGCCAAACGCACACAAATACAGTAGGATTACCACACTGATAGTGTCCGACATGCTTTTTGACAAGTGTTTGCCTTGGGTGAATGTTCTTACCCTGCCCTGCAGTGAGGTGGCGCTGGCGTCACTCCTCTGTACACTCATGGCCGCCAACATTGTCCACTGGTTGGTGTTTGGGTCGTAGCGTTCAGCTGTTTTTTGCCGTTCGTGTCCATTAAAACCTCCAATGGCGTAAATGAATCCTTCAAGAACAGCAACACTGACATAACATCGCTGTTCGTACATGGGGGCCACCTAATGTGTAACACACAGACAACACAAAACAATGAAAGCTGCCTATATGAACAGCATTATTAAAAAAAAAAAGTTTTGTTATTTTTGGACAAGTACCATGGTGTTACCATACTTGGTTGGATATTATATTACATATACAGACAGAATTTTGGTTTTGTAAGGACAATACCATGGTTGTGTTTCGAACACCAGAAAACTGCCTACTCAAACAATATTTTTGGTGCTCAAATAAGCCCATGATGCTCAGAAATGCTGATTTAAGTCATTTCTGAGCTACCACTGTTTATAGATCAAAGACTTTATATATATATAGAAAGATGGTGCACTCGTATTATTATAAATGGGAGAAAGTGCAATGCGCAAAATGGTGGAATAAGTCCCGCCTTCTAAATAAGAGCCAATCACCAATAGGCTATATGCACAGTTACTTCCTGGTTGTGGTTAAGCCAGCTCGGGCATTTCCGCTGAACTGTTAACTGTTGATTCTGTAGTCGCTGCACATCGACACAAAACCATCAATGGTTGACTTTTTAATGTTGTATTCATATTTTAATTTGCCAGTAAACCAGTTTTATTGATTGCAATAAGGACGAAGCTATTGGGACCGTTTAAAAATGCTGTATCTGTAATTAGATGCACACATGCATTATTTTCCAGCACTTCAAATGTTATTTTTAATGTGATGACCACAAACATTACTTGTTCATCCTTCTGAGATCGTCTCCATTGTAAAACCGAACGTTTCAAAATTTAGGAAATTCAACATTTGATAGAAAACACTTATTTAAAATTAAAAAAGACGATAATTACCACTTTAACCAGCAGGTGGCGGCAAAGTAGCATTTATTTGCGCATATATCAGCCATTTCCTCTAATCGTTTTTCACTTTGTTTTTATCTAAATATTAAACATTATATATTAACTAGGTTTAAAAATACATTTTGTCAATGTGAAGTATGAAATACTAAAAAAATCTCATGAAAAACAATAACTTTTCTTGTGAATGAATGACCTTTATAATCACAGCAGCTGTCAGTCAGTGCAGCACAAGATCAGTGATTTCCTCATGTTTGTGAAAACACACATTTTATTCAATTAATCTAACTAAAGTGCACAATAAATATTTAAATTTTGAAGCTTTTTTTTCACATAAAAGTGTGAAAACTGATGGTCGAATTGAATTTAGCCGAGGAGGAACACTGAGGTACGACTTTATTTATTTATTTTTTATGCTGTCTTACGCTTGAATAACTAAATTAATGCTCTGCCTGACTATTTAAGTGACTATATTTCACCACTGATGCTCAACACACCAGCAAATGACTCTCACCGGAAGTTTTCGAGCTGGCTTATATTAATGCGGAAGTTCTAAAGAATGCATATAGCCCATTAGTAAAGTCATCGGGTCACTGCAGCGGGCGCTAGAAGCTCCGGTTCCTATAGAAACAGTCAGATGCACGCTTCCGATAAAGAGCGCAGTTAGAACTGCGCATGCGTGTTAGCTTCATTCAGCCTGAAAAATTCAGTTTTTCGTCATGATTCGAACGTTTAGAAACAAAATTTATCAGACAGTTGTTGTTAGATTTCATGGGTGATTTCAAATATGAAATTTAATCGAAAGCTTAGTGAACAGCTTTGGAGAATTTGATGTTCCGAGCTGCACTCGCATGCCTGAGTGGCGTTTCTAAGATGGCTGCCGAGTCTTAAAGGGACTTTGGGTAGATGACTTACTTGACTTAAGTTTGACATATCAGTCCAAAATTCATACACCGTCCAAAGTCACACTATCTGTTAGTAGTAAAATTAAACTAGTTGATACTCGGATGCGTAACAATGCTCACCTCTTGCCAGGTGTGAGTGATAGGATTCAATTTCCTCACACTGCTGAAATAATTTTCACCATCAAAGCCGCCAATGGAGTACACAAACCCATGGAGGAACACTGACCCATGATAGGCTCTGGGACGCTCTTCCTCTTGAGCGACATTGACCCAACAGTCTGCCCTCACGTCGTACGCCTCAATCCCATTGGTGGGACTGCCTATGCTCCATCCTCCGATGGCCAATAGGATGTCAGAGGGCAGACGTGGGCGTGTTAGTTGGTTTATGAAGCCTGAGCTGGTGGGTTCCTCAGTGTGCAGGTTAAAAATGGCCTTCATTGCACTGACGAGAAGGGCCGAACATGCCTCATTCTCAGACACCAGTGTGTTGTTCCTTACATTATTCATGAAGAAGTCTGGACACATTAACCCCATTCGAACCTGAAGCGCAATGAGGGAAGAATTACAACCAAATGTGGCCTTTTTTTATGGGCCGTTCTACAGAATTGGTGCAAACTGCTGTCCTACAACCAAAACACATTTAAAAAGCATTTAAGTATGTACTAAGTTCCTTCTATTATCTATTGAATCCCACAATAATATTTAAAAACTTAATATATATAATCATAATTTATTGGTTACTTTTAATTGGGAGCTGGCTGTCCTGAACCCTGACCCCTAAATTTCAAGTTTTTCAAATTTTTTTTTACATTGTTTTAAAAAGTGAAGTTCAAAAAAAGATTTATTTTTTATTTTCTTTGTAAATCATGAAACTTTTTTTTTTTTTTTTTTTTTAAATGTGTCCCGCATTTTCATGTCACTACCGAAACAGTGTGTGTTTGAGTCATTGTCTGAGACTGATTTTAACACACTTCTACATTTCTGATCAGGCAATATTCCTGTGTTCCTCCTCTCACAGCCTCTCTTTCACAGTACATAGATCATCATTCTGAGATAATTGTGTTCAAAAGTCTGAAAATCTTTGTGCAGCTTTAAGGAATGTCATTTTTTTCTGCAATTAAGCACACTTTTTTGGCTGTTATTCCATAAAATTGAGTTTTTGTGTGTTTACAACTGTTCAGAGCTGTGCTAGATAACCATGTGCTGATTAGCATCTTTGGGCGGCTCAAAAGTATCTAAAATTGTCACTACCGAAACATATGTAAAAAGCATCCATATTTGTCACGACCGAAACATGGTGAAGTTTCGGTAGTGACATCATTGTTTTTAGAGTGTTATTTGATAAAATGTAGTTTTTGTGTGTGTACAACTGTTCAGATCTGTTGAGCTAGCCTCAAAAGTATCCATATTTGTCACTACCGAAACAGTCATGACAGAAACATGTGATGAAGTTTCGGTTGTGACATTGTTTTTTGGGGGTTATTCAATAAAATGTAGTTTTTTTTGTGTGTTTACAACTGTTCAGAACTGTGCTAGCTAATCATGTGTTGATTATCATATTTGAGCGGCTCAAAAGTATCTAAAATTGTCACTACCGAAACTTCACCACGTGTTTCGGTAGTGACATCATTGTTTGTTAGTGACAAAAGGGAACACATAATCGTTTATCTGGCGAAAATAAACAAAATTTTAGTACAGTTATGCAAATCATTAGAATTTTAGTATGTTTTATTATGCAAATCATTAGTGTTTTAGTATGTGAGTTAAATTCTGTCATGTGATGTGGTCACTACCAAAAATGTGCAGTCACGACCGAAACATGGGATGTTTTGTCAGAAATAATGATCAACTAAGATGTTATTATAGTGTTTGGTTCAATGTATATTCAAACATAACTTTGAAATCAGTTTGATAAACTTTATGACTTTTACAAAGAAAAATTGGATTTAAAATACAACAAATTTCATAATTTACACTTGAAATATTGTTAAAATTGTAATTGTTATTGATTTACCTGTGAAAACTGTTTAATAAAATAGCAAAAAATATATTTACAAGGTAAATGTGAACAAAATCTTAATAGGTTAATGTGACCCTTCTTATTAAATTATTTATTAATGTGTTTCGGTAGTGACAAATTTGGGGAGAGGAAAAATATTCCAAAACTTTCTGAAAATACAATATGAGAATTAACTGCACAATTACTAGAAATGTGTATTATACAATTTGCATACAAAATTTGTGGAAAAAGACATTTTTTTCAAGATGTTTTCAACTTTGAACCAATTCTGTAGAATGGCCCATATAACAGATTATCGTCATGTTTATTAATGATAATGTGATTGGCAATATAAAAAACAGAGGTAAGAGTTCATGCAGAGGAAACTGTGGTTAACATGATGAAGTCTCTGTCTAACCTTTGGCAGAAGCACAGCGATGTGTTCTCTTCTGTTTTCAGGAGCGTGATTAATCCAGCGGAGGATGGCCTCAAAAACCACCTCCTCCTTCCTGACATTCAGCTCATCCCAAGTGATCATGTCATCCAGATGTTCCAGCGAGAGCTCCAGGAACTCCTCAGACACTTGCTGCACCTCCTCAAAGTGCTGCAGGGTGAAGATCTTTGCTTTATGGTGGAGATTTGAGCAGGAGTGGAAATGCTCTGTAAATATGCAGATACTGATGCAGTTCTTCAGGCTTAAGTTTGTCTCCAGGAACTTGCAGCAAGAATCTACGAGTCCTGAGACTGAAAACTGATCTGCTGCCAGCAAGAGCTCCGACACGTTCTCTGTAGTGATGAGAACAGGTCTGGCATATGCATGCTGAATAATCAGAGACATGGTGTCCGAGGAGATTCCCGTAATGTCGTAGGAATTATCCTCCGCGTTGGTGGATGAGGTGGAGAAGAGCATCCTGTGGAGCAAATGGCATTCATTTCAAAAGATGTCACTACTAAATTAGACATTGAAGAATTGCAAAGCATGTGCCGTACCTAAAATAAGGGCTGCAGGCGCAAAGAATGATCTTGTGAGCTTTGAACTCTTTGCCATTGACTTTGATGACGACGTCCGTGAGTTCGCCCTGTAAACGAACTTCATGAAACTCGTTAAAAGCTGTGGCAATGAACTTGTGCTCCATGTTGTTTAGCTCAAGATCACTGGAATTCAGTTTCAACATAAAATGCTGACTAAAATAATCTGATGTGAATGAAATCTCCAAATGCTCAAGAGAATTCTAGAATCTTTGTGACATCATCATAGTTGCAGTTCAACATTCCGTCTGGTTCAAATCCTCACAGCTTTCTAACAACAGAACATTATCATTGAGCCAATTAACATTACATGTTAATCAATTGCCAATAAATACTGTAACAGATTATGTTTTAATGTGATATTAAGCATTTCATGGAATAAAAGCACAAAATAGTTTTTGACAGAAGAACAGGTGATTCAGTGTTATTAGGAAAAACTTTTTTTTTTAATATATATTCTCAATATACAATATAGTTACATAAAAATGTAGGCCTTCCCTGTGAGATTTTAAATTGATATTTCAATAATTTAACAAAACTTTTGCATGTTCATGGTTCTCTGATGTTGGTGAATGGTCACATGCATGCAGGTAAACAAATAAAATATTTATCAAATATTTAATATAAAATATATATTCACATATTTATATAAAATATATATTATTTAATAAAATATTTATTCATCTTATTAAGCATGATTTTTTATTACATATATATATATATATATATATATATATAAATCCATAAACGTAATGAATATATATTTTATCCATATTATAATGGATAATATTTAATTAAATATTTATCAAATATTTAATATAAAATATATATTCACATATTTATATAAAATATATATTATTTAATATATTATTTAATAAAATATTTATTCATCTTATTAAGTATGTTTTTTTATTATATATATATATATATATATATATATATATATATATATATATATATATATATATATATAAAAAAAAAAAAATATTTTTTTTTAAATATTTTTTTATTATATATATATATATATATATATATATATATATATATATATATATATATATATATATATATAAAATCCATAAACGTAATGAATATATATTTTATCCATTATATATATATATATATATATATATATATATATATATATATATATATTATTTATTTATTTTACATTTTAGTAGTAGTAACTGAGCCTGAAAACTTTTTTGTTTATGGATAAAAAAATTGAGGATATATTTCTTTGACTTTTTGGAAGTGTCAGTATAAAGCAAATATTTAATGATTCCAGTTTACCTCTTAATTTAGGGTAAAATAATATATCAATAATAATTTAATAATTTCAATGCTTTTCATCTCCCTGTCTCGTTGAGAACTGTGGTTTTAAACACCAGAGCTACAGACGAGCATCATGATTTTAGCTTTAACCCTTTGTGTCACAGTAAAACAATGACAGATTTTTATGTTCTATTTAATTAAATTAAATTAATGTAGTATATTTTAGCTATGTAATATCTTTTTATTTAATATTTTGTATTTTTAGGAGATTTCTATGGTGCTAAATTATATTTATACAGTAATTATAATTCATTTACTCACTTTTCCAGCATTTGGTCTCTTTTTAAAGCCGACAGTTGGCAGATTATAAGTGGAAAAAAGTAATAGAATTTTTTCAATTTTTATATGAAATATATATTTTCCAAAACATGTTTTACTTTAAAATCAAAGCCATAAATCTAAACAAGTTGTGTTCCAAATTTGAGGTTGATATCTCAAAAAATGAGCTTTCAGTCAGATTTTGTTTAGGCGCAGTACCAAATGCTTCCACTAGATGAAATTAATCTCCCAGTCATTTCCAGTGCGCTCATTATTGACCGCGAACAATACAAGTGTGACTATTTTATTCAGGACCATTTAACCTTTTCTAATCATGTCCAAGATTTTTTTGTTTGTGTTCACATAGCAAGTGCCAAAACCTTTACCGAGTTTCGTACCATTCTGATTAAGTAAAAAATTCTAAAAAAAACCCAAAAAGCGTAAAATCTTTCAGTCAAAAAATAACTAAAGAGCACCAGATGGTTAAATAAGCAGGCATTAGTCAAAAAATGATTGTCTGTGGTTTTGAATTGAACATTGTCACAAAACACGAGAAATTCAATTTGCAGAAAAATACAAGTTTATTTGGTTAAACATCACCCAAAAATAACACTGTTTAAATACATGTAACATACGAGTATAAAACGTGGAAAATAAATGCAATAAGGTAAACATTTGTGGTAAATTTACTATAGTATTTCTGATTAATGTTTTAAGCCCTCCCCAACCATAAAAACACAAGTCCAGTAAACGCTTACCAGTAAAAATAGTAGATTAACGTTTTCTCAAAAGACCATATTCTGTGATAAACCATCTGCATTGTGCTCAGAAGAAAGTATTTCCTTTTTTGTAGGCACCAGAATGAGGTTGTGAAGACAGACGTGTGCTGTGAGAATATCTGTGATACAGTACCGTCAATACGATATGCTGGTGAGTGTCAGTATTTCATCACTAACTGTACATTTCTAACACTGATGTGCGTAAACATGCCGTTTAGGATGGTAACAGTCCGTGTCTGGTCACGTCTGCGTCTTCACATGAATCCAGAGCTGAGGAAGGAAGAACATGAGGTTTGAGAATTTAACGGCGCATTCCAGAGATTCCACAAACACAACGACATCAGAAACGCAGATGATTTAAAGCAAGAACATTCCAAAAATACTTTCACTAACTTGTCAAAACGACACCACTGCTTTATAATCAAGCTCACGGCTGATTGAACAGAACATCATGCATCAAACCCGAACTCTAACTGCGTTCAAAGCGCTCTCGCTCATACTCACTTCTTGCGATCTTTGTCTTTCTTGTTGTTGGTGCTGGCGTTGAAGGACTGCGCCTGCAGGAGCTCCGTGGCGGCTTTGCGTTTGTTGAAGGCGCTCATCTCCTCCTCCAGACTCCTGCGCTTCTCCTCCAGCTTGCTCTTCTCGTCCGCATGCAGTCGCTTCAGCTGCTCGAACTTCCCCTGCAACTAAACGGCCACAGCGTTAGTGACTGAACCACTGATGAACTAGTTATACAGTACAGTCCAAAAGTTTGGAACCACTAAGATTTTTAATGTTTTTAAAAGAAGTTTCGTCTGCTCACCAAGGCTACATTTATTTAATTAAAAATACAGTAAAAAACAGTAATATTGTGAAATATTATTACAATTTAAAATAACTGTGTACTATTTAAATATATTTGACAAAGTAATTTATTCCTGTGATGCAAAGCTGAATTTTCAGCATCGTTACTCCAGTCTTCAGTGTCACATGATCCTTCAGAAATCATTCTAATATGCTGATTTGCTGCTCAATAAACATTTATGATTATTTTCAATGTTGAAAACAGTTTTGTACTTTTTTTTCAGGATTCCTTGATGAATAGAAAGTTCAAAAGAACAGCATTTATCTGAAATACAAAGCTTCTGTAGCATTATACACTACCGTTCAAAAGTTTGGGGTCAGTAAGAATTTATTTATTTATTTTTTTTTTTAAAGAAATGAAAGAAATGAATACTTTTATTCAGCAAGGATGCATTAAATCAATCAAAAGTGGCAGTAAAGACATTTATAATGTTACAAAAGATTAGATTTCAGATAAACACGGTTCTTTTGAACTTTCTATTCATCAAATAATCCTGAAAAAAAATATTGTACACAAATATTTTGTACAATTGTACACATTAAATGTTTCTTGAGCAGCAGATCAGCATATTAGAATGATTTCTGAAGGATCATGTGACACTGAAGACTGGAGTAATGATGCTGAAAATTCAGCTTTGATCACAGGAATAAATTACTTTGTGAAATATATTCAAATAGAAAACAGTTATTTTAAATTGTAATAATATTTCACAATATTACTGTTTTTTACTGTATTTTTAATTAAATAAATGTAGCCTTGGTGAGCAGATGAAACTTCTTTTAAAAACATTAAAAATCTTAGTGGTTCCAAACTTTTGGACTGTACTGTATGAACTAGTGCAACAATCATCAATCGTACTTCTCTCTCGGCGTCTTTCAGCTCGGCCTCTTTCTCTTTGACTCTCTGGACGAACGTCTGTCGCATTTCCTCCTCTCGTCTCTGCAGCTCGCCCAGAAACTCCTGCCGCTTCGCCTCGTACGTCTGCTGAAGACTGATGCGGAAAAACAACTTTAATACAAAGTGCTTTATTCACAAAATCAGCAGCAGTATCATCAAACCACATGGTTTGATTTTAGGGAATCATCACATTTCAAAATGGTTACATAAAGCCGTAATAAAATAAGTCAGTAGAAACAGAATCAGTAGGTTGACTTAGTCAAGTTCAGCTCAATTCAGTTCAGTTTAATGAAAGGCAATCAAACACATTAGAATATTGTGCTGATATTTTCAATTATAAACAAGCTTGAAAGACACCAGGACTCTTATTTTGAAATGTATATGCTTACTACTTCTAGCTGCTCATTTTAAAAAAATTGAGGGAGTGATTAATATTATCAATCATCTTAATTACCATCAAATACCAGGCGCCATCGTTTCAATGGATGCCGAAAAAGCCTTTGATCGTGTTGAATTGGAGTACATGTTCGAAGTGCTAAGAAGATTTGGTTTTAAATCCACCTTTATAGACTGGGTGAAGATCTTGTACAAGATGCCTGTTGCCTCTGTCTTGACAAATGGTCTTTTATCCGCACCATTTAAAATTACACGTGGTACTGCTCAGGGCAGTCCTTTATCACCTTCGCTGTTTTCACTGGCTATAGAGCCGCTTGCGATAGCCGTCAGACAGAATATAAATATAAGAGGAACTTTAATAGGAACAAAACAGCACAAAATTGTATTATATGCCGATGATATTCTTTTAATTTTGACAGACCCCGATAAATCAATTCCAGCATTGATTGATTGTATTAAAGAATTTGGACAAATATCAGGATATAAGGTAAATTTTGAAAAGTCAGAAATAATGCCTTTAACAAACGGTGTTCAGGTCGAGCCTGCTTACGCTGGGCACCTAAAGGATTTAAGTATCTAGGAATAAAAATCACACCCAGAGGTGATCAGTTGTATGCGGAGAATATCAACCCTTTAATTAATCACATAAAAGAAAAAGTTATAAGTTAGAACAAGCTTCCTTGATCAACGCTTGGTAGGATTAACCTTATTAAAATGATAATACTTCCAAAAATTTCTGTCAATGCTTTTTGTGTTTTTGAATCCAAATGATCTTAAGGACATTAATAAACTGATATCAGACTTTATCTGGGCAGGAAGAAAACCTAAGCTTAAAATGGATACTTTACAACTTCCAAAACAACAGGGTGGGTGGGGCTTACCAAAGATTGAGAACTATGTACTGTCTATTCATGCTAGAATTGTTTCAGAGTGGGCAACTGAACAAGATGTGACACCGTGGCTTGAGATTGGAAAAAGTAATTAGCCAACCCCTATGTCTTATAAACTTATTAGATAAACATGCAAGAGAACTGCCTCCTGCTGTTAAAGACAATTACCTAGTTAATAATGTTATCAAGACGTGGAGTATTTTGAAGAAATTATTTGTGAAGCCTAAGACTCTTAACTTTCTTGCAATTTTGGTAGATATACCAGATTTAACAGCAGAGGGTGCTGGTCTCAATCTCAAGTCATGGCAAGAAACTGGCATCAAGAGAATGTATGATCTGTGGGACAAAGGTAAATTTAAGACATTTGAAGATATAAGATCTCAATACCTGCCAAAGACTTCTATAAATATCTCCAGATCGGGCATTACGTAAAATCAAAGATTGGATCCCTGGGGTTACCAACGAACTGTTACCTGCTTGAAAAAACTCTACTTGAATGCCGGAAACGAGGACGTTTTGTGTCTAGATTCTATTCTGAGTTACAGACTATAACGGTAGATACATTTACGAACAACTTGGAATGCTTAAAATGTCAATTGACTCTGAGTCGTGGGAGGAAATAGTAAGACTACCTTCTAGAATATCAATCTGTAATAGATACAAAGAAATGCAGTTCAATATTCTACATAATGTTTACATATCACCTTATATATACAGTAAGTATACCCCAGGTGTTTCTCCGAATTGTCCTAAATGTAATTCAGCTAAGGGCACCAGATATCACTGTCTTTGGGAGTGCAAGAACATTGAGGTATTCTGGCAGGAAGTATGCAGTGAAATCAGTTTGGTGATAGGACAGACAGCTCCACTCAGCCCACTCATGTGCCTACTGGGGCTTATACCTGACCCTCTGAGAGCTCACAAAGAGATTGTTGAGTTTCTCCTAATGTTGGCTCGAAAAGGCTATAATGGTCAAATGGGTTGGTAGTGATGCCCCCTCTACTCAGATGTGGAAATCTATGATATCTGAAGTTGTAACTCTAGAAAGATTGAGGTATTGTCTTAATGGTAAAACACACCTGATTAAAAAAATGGGAGAATATTTTAAAGTGTCTAAAGATTAAACGGTCATAAACAAAAACTGGATAAAATTTAGGTACAATCATATGACGAAATGCTGTATGTAAATTGTCCACATGTTCATAGATATGTTAATTATTTCCTGTGCTGTGTTTTTGTTTTAATATGTTTTTGTTTGTAAAATGTTTAATAAAAAGAATATAAAAAAAAAAATTGAGGGAGATAAAATATGCATCTTACACCATCTACACATATTACAATGTAGTAATATATCATAGCAATGTACAGTATTATAATAGCAATGCACCATAAAGTAAAGCGACACCACGTTTTGACTTTGCACATTTAGCACTCACATTTATTTAGATAAATCACCACCTTTTGCATTTACATTTATTCATTTTAGCAGAAGCTTTTATACAGAAACTTAAAAGTTTGGAATATAAGCAATCGTACAAATTTAAGACCTCTAAAAATGCCTTTTATTATGCCATTTAAGATATTTAAGACTTTTAATGGCTTTAAATCTGATCACTGATTTTAAGACTTTGATACACTCTGTGCAACCAAAATACCAATAAAAATCCTGTTTTTCAGCCCCCAAATTTAAGGCCTCTTTGAATGATAATTAAGACTTTTATTATGATATTTAAGACATTTAATGGCCTTAAATCTGATAAAACTGAATTTAAGAGTTGGATACACTTTGTTACACTTGATACACTTTCAACCAAAATACCGAAAAAAATCCTTTTTCAGTAGCCAAATTTAAAACCTCTTAAAATGATGATTAAGACTTTTATTATGACATTTAATGTCCTTAAATCTGATCAAACTTAATTTAAGAGTTGGATACACTTTGTTCAATCAAAATATCAATAAAATTCCAGTTTTTCAGTCCCCAAATTAAAACCTCTTAAAATGATGATTAAGACTTTTATTATGCCTTTTAAGACTTTAAAGATTGTAAAGGCCTTAAATCTGATAAAACTGAATTTAAGAGTCGGATACACTCTGTGCAACCAAAATACTGATACAAATCCTTTTTCAGTCCCCAAATTTAAGACCTCTAAAAATGCCAATTAGGACTTTTATTATGCTATTTAAGATATTTAAATCTGATCAAACTGAATGTAAGACTTTGATATATTCTGTGCAACCAAAATACTAATAAAATTCCAGTTTTTCTGCCCCCAAATTTAAGACCTTTAAAATGATAGTTAAGACTTTTATTATGATATTTAAGACATTTAAGACTTTTAATGGCCTTAAATCTGATAAAAACTGAATTTAAGACTTTGATACACTCTGTGCAACCAAAATACTAATAAAATTCCAGTTTTTCTGCCCCCAAATTTAAGACCTTTAAAATGATAGTTAAGACTTTTATTATGATATTTAAGACATTTAAGACTTTTAATGGCCTTAAATCTGATAAAAACTGAATTTAAGACTTTGATACACTCTGTGCAACCAAAATACCAATAAAAGTCCTGTTTTTCAGTCCTCAAATTTAAGGCCTCTTTAAATGATAATTAAGACTTTTATTATGATATTTAAGACAGTTAATGGCCTTAAATCTGATGAAACTTTAAGAATTTAAGAGTTGGATACACTTTGTTCAACCAAAATACAGATAAAAATCCTTTTTCAGTACCCCAATTTAAAACCTCTTAAAATGATGATTAAGACTTTTGTTATGACATTTAATGGCCTTAAATCTGATCAAACTTAATTTAAGAGTTGGATACACTTTGTTCAATCAAAATATCAATAAAATTCCAGTTTTTCTGTCCCCAAATTTAAAACCTCTTAAAATGATGATTAAGACTTTTATTGTGCCTTTTAAGACATTAAAGATTTTAATGGCCTTAAATCTGATAAAACTGAATTTAAGAATCGGATACACTCTGTGCAACCAAAATACTGATACAAATCCTTTTTCAGTCCCCAAATTTAAGACCTCTAAAAATGCCAATTAGGACTTTTATTATGCTATTTAAGATAATTAAATCTGATCAAACTGAATTTAAGACTTTGATATATTCTGTGCAACCAAAATACCAATAAAAATAGTGTTTTTCAGTCCCCCAATTTAAAACCTCTTAAAATCATAATTAAGACTTTTATTATGACATTTTAATGGCCTTAAATCTGATAAAACTGAATTTAAGAGTTGGATACACTTTGTTCAACCAAAATACAGATAAAAATCCTTTTTCAGTACCCCAATTTAAAACCTCTTAAAATGATGATTAAGACTTTTATTATGACATTTAATGGCCTTAAATCTGATCAAACTTAATTTAAGAGTTGGATACACTTTGTTCAATCAAAATATCAATAAAATTCCAGTTTTTCAGTCCCCAAATTAAAACCTCTTAAAATGATGATTAAGACTTTTATTATGCCTTTTAAGACATTAAAGATTTTAATGGCTTTAAATCTGATAAAACTGAATTTAAGAATCGGATACACTCTGTGCAACCAAAATACCGATAAAAATCCTTTTTCAGTCCCCAAATTTAAAACCTCTTAAAATGATGATTAAGACTTTTATTATGCCATTTCAGAAATTTTATGGCCTTAAATATGATCAAATTGAATTTAAGAGTTGGATACACTTTGTGCAACCAAAATACCGATAAAAATCCTTTTTCAGTCCCCAATTTAAAACCTCTTTAAATGATCATTAAGACTTTTATTATGACATTTTAATGGCCTTACATCTGATCAAACTTAATTTAAGAGTTGGATACACTTTGTTCAACCAAAATACCGAAAAAAATCCTTTTTAAGTCCCCAAATTTAAAACCTCTTTAAATGATAATTAAGACTTTTATTATGACATTTAATGGCCTTAAATCTGATCAAACTTAATTTAAGAGTTGGATACACTTTGTTCAATCAAAATATCAATAAAATTCCAGTTTTTCAGTCCCCAAATTAAAACCTCTTAAAATGATGATTAAGACTTTTATTGTGCCTTTTAAGACATTAAAGATTTTAATGGCCTTAAATCTGATAAAACTGAATTTAAGAATCGGATACACTCTGTGCAACCAAAATACTGATACAAATCCTTTTTCAGTCCCCAAATTTAAGACCTCTAAAAATGCCAATTAGGACTTTTATTATGCTATTTAAGATATTTAAATCTGATCAAACTGAATTTAAGACTTTGATATATTCTGTGCAACCAAAATACTAATAAAATTCCAGTTTTTCTGCCCCCAAATTTAAGACCTTTAAAATGATAGTTAAGACTTTTATTATGATATTTAAGACATTTAAGACTTTTAATGGCCTTAAATCTGATAAAAACTGAATTTAAGACTTTGATACACTCTGTGCAACCAAAATACCAATAAAAGTCCTGTTTTTCAGTCCTCAAATTTAAGGCCTCTTTAAATGATAATTAAGACTTTTATTATGATATTTAAGACATTTAATGGCCTTAAATCTCATAAAACTGAATTTAAGAGTTGGATACACTTTGTTCAACCAAAATACCGAAAAAAATCCTTTTTCAGTAGACAAATTTAAAACCTCTTAAAATGATGATTAAGACTTTTATTATGACATTTAATGTCCTTAAATCTGATGAAACTTAATTTAAGAGTTGGATACACTTTGTTCAATCAAAATATCAACAAAATTTCAGTCCCCAAATTAAAACCTCTTAAAATGATGATTAAGACTTTTATTATGCCTTTTAAGACTTTAAAGATTTTAAAGGCCTTAAATCTGATAAAACTGAATTTAAGAGTCGGATACACTCTGTGCAACCAAAATACTGATACAAATCCTTTTTCAGTACCCAAATTTTAAAAACTCTTTAAATGATCATTAAGACTTTTGTTTTGCCATTTCAAAAATTTTATGGCTGTAAATTTGATCAAACTGAATTTAAGACTTTAAAGGACCCGCAGGGACCCTGTTGTTTTCTCAAACTTCAAAAACACTCTCTTTGTGGCCCTCAAGTCAGTGAGGGTCTCGCTAAGAAAACCGACAGGGCCATTAGCTGAGAATCTGGTCCGAGTGTTTGAGAGTTCAGGGTGATTTTCTGGCTTCTGTTTTGAAAAGCTGAGAAGAAATGCGTGGAATGTCCTTGTGAATGAGGTTAAACAAACAGTTCCCATGCTCCCTTCACCAAAATCGCTTTAATAGTGGTTACACAACAGTGGCATCTTAGTTTTTCTGTCTGTTGAAGTACTCGAGGAAGTAGTTGTGTTAATTCGTTAAAGAAAACTATGACAAAAAATGTTTAACACCCTTTTTTTTGCAGGACTCGGGGTACGTTTACACGACAACAATGCACTAAAAATGGAAAAGTTTTTCATTTGCACTTTTTGCGTACAGATGACAACATGTCAAAACAATCACACAGATCCACAAATCCGACTAAAAATGCTGAATTCTGCTGTCAGGCCAGTAGATGGCGATGTCACTTTGTAAAGAAACACTACGCGCCTATAGACTGAATTCTTGTTTTTGTAGTTTATATGGAGACAATAACAGTATTGTTTTCAAAAACTTTTCAAAAATGTGCATTTTCAGGCTCCCTGCTGTCATGCAAATGAACGGCCAAAACAGTTTTTAGTTGAAAACAGTGTCGGCACCTACAATTGTTGTAATACGCTGGATAACGAATGGCTCACCTGACAGGTTTGCATTCTGGGTCGGTGTCTTTGAAGCCCATCTCCTCCAGCTTGCAGCGTCTGTAGAGCTCGTAGTGGCGCGTGTGCGTCTGTTCCCGCAGATCCTCCATGTTCACGCAGATCAACATCTCGCGCAGCTTCACGAAGTCGCAGTGGTTCTCGTTCTCCACTGAAAGACAGACGGTTACGAGAGCATCACACACACATGAAGTCATTTCAACCTGCAGCATCTCAAAATAAGATAAAATAAAATCTGGGTAATGGGCAAAAATCTAGCTCTGTCGATTGGTTTATTCTCACGCCGTTCATGACCTTACGCCGATAAAGGAAAATGGTTTAACGTGTTTACATGTTCCACACTTGTTGATGGCTTAATAAAGGGTTAGTTCACCCAAAAATGAAAATTCGGTCATTAATTACTCACCCTCATGTCGTCCCACACCCGTAAGACCTTCGTTCATCTTCAGAACACAAATTAAGATATTTTTGATGAAATCCGATGGCTCAGTGAGGCCTGCAATGACATTTCCTCTCTCAAGATCCATTAATGTACTAAAAACATATTTAAATCAGTTCATGTGAGTACAGTGATTCAATATTAACCCTCTATGGTACGGTGTTGCCTCCAGGCAACATGGTCTATTTTAGTTTGTTTTTAATAAAATAAGCCACCAATTAATTGTTCAAACGTATCTCAGGACAGAATAACTCAAATACTAATCAATAAAAGTGCAAAAAAGACCAAAACATGACCAACGGGGTCCATTTTGTGTCCTGTTTCAGCACATGTGCACATGTCACATGACTCCATATTTTCTCCATTGAAAAGTGCTATTTTCACTTGTTTGTAACCATTTAATCACCCACAAAAAATATGAGTCACCTTCACTGGCAAATAAAAAAGTATTTTTAAGAACTTTACATTATATATCATAAAATGATTTAGAGAAAATAAGGCCCTGAGGGCAACAGCTGGATATAAAATGTCACTTTTTATTAAATATTAAACTTTTAATACATTAAAAACTAGATAAATTTGTTTGTTTAAGTGTCTAGTTAAAGAAATTAATGTTTTCAATAAATATATTTATTTTTTCTACATGAAAATGCCAAATGTTTCAATTTTTCCATCGTGGTACAATGTTGCCTCGAGGCAACAAACTTATAAAAAATAAAATAAAATGTTTATTGATTTTGTTAAAGTGTCCAATTTTAAGCAGGAAAAACAATACAAATAATTTTTTCCTCATTGATATCATATTGCGTACCATAGAGGGTTAATATTATAAAGCGAAGAGAATATTTTTGGTGCGCCAAAAAAACAAAATAACGACTTATATAGTGATGGCCGATTTCAAAACACTGCTTCAGGAAGCTTCAGAGCGTAATGAATCAGTGTATCAAATCAGCGGTTTGGAGCGCCAAAGTCACGTGATTTCAGCAGTTTGGCGGTTTGACACGTGATCCGAATCATGATTCGACACAAAAGATTCATAACGCTCCGAAGCTTCCTGAAGCAGTGTTTTGAAATCGGCCATCACTAAATAAGTCGCTATTTTGTTTTTTTGGTGCACCAAAAATATTCTCGTCGCTTTATAATATTAATATTGAACCACTGTACTCACATGAACTGATTTAAATATGTTTTTACTACATTAATGGATCTTGAGGGAGGAAATGTCATTGCAGGCCTCACGGAGCCATCGGATTTCATCAAAAATATCTTAATTTGTGTTCTGAAGATGAACGAAGGTGTGTGGAACGACATGAGTGTGAGCAATCAATGACAGAATTTTCATTTTTGGGTGAACTAACCCTTTAAGTTTAAGAATGTGCATGTAAACACACTCATTGGTCAAATTATTGACATTCTGTAATCAAAGCCTCACCCTGCACGACTCCCCAGGGATACTGCCTCGCCTTGACCATTTTGTTTCCGATGTTCACCTCCTCCGTACTGCCAACAACAGCAAACGGAAGATGACCCTGGAAGAGCAAACAAAACATTTACAAACTCAAAACAAGGACACTTACAAAATACACTATCTTTCATGAAACTCGCATTCTCTGAGAAGACAATGTTAGCTTCTGTTAATTTTAATAGTAGGAGAAAAGTGGTTAAATCGTCATCCTCATAATTATTCATGAGACTGCACGTCCTCATCCTATGAGAAGACACTTCTCTTAATTATTCATGACAGAACGTGTTTCTTTCCTATGACAGATGCAGTGAGATCACGTACAGTAAGTGATTGTTTGTTTTTGCTTTTTAAGTGGCATAAATTCTCTCCCACAGACCCTGAGTCTCCAACACAAACGGGATTCAATATAACCGGTCTTAAAGGGGTCATGACATGAGAAATTATGAGATTTGCATTGATCTTTTGACATATAAGAGGTCTTTGTACCATTAAAACATCCTGCAATTTTCATAGCTTAAAACGTCCTCCTCTAAACAAAGCATTTATTTAATCAACGTCCAAAACAACGTCTGGTTTTGATATTGCGGGATCTGTGATGTCATATGCATGTGCATATGACATCGACGTCATCACCACACCATAGGCCCCGCCCACTGGCGTTCAGTCGCGTAACAGCTGTTACTTAATAAAAAAATCTACCTAATGTCATGACCTCTTTAATATAAGTGATCAAACGGATTGAATAAATGCTAAAAAAGTTATTAACAAAGCAAAAGCATGTTCACATATGTATTTTTTAATGCACAAAATACTAATTTTACAAGTGAAATGTGTTGTAGACTCTTTTTCCTGTTGTTTTATTTCAGTACTCACATTCATCGCTGTGTTGATCTTCGCCACCGTTTCATCGTCAATCGGGAACTGGTAGATCTGCACGCCGTTGCTGACCAGCTCGCTCATGATCTTGATCTTGAACTTGTGTAACTCGCTCTTGGAGATGGTGTCGGCTTTGGCGATGACGGGAATGATGTTGACCTGAGGAGCAGAAGCAGAGTGAGAGACTGAACTAAACAGGAACAGACAAATATAGAGAAACCACAGGTTTAGTTTTAGAACAAACATTTCAGACATTCCTTCTGCTGAACAGAGAACAAAAACAGTTCTGCCAAGTCTCTATTTAAACAAAAGCCCATTTATTATTATTATATTGAACTGACTGAATCTGTAAAACATAAAATTCAGTGCACTGAATGAGAGGCACGACTGAATCCATTCAGCTACGTGAGTTTAAAAATAAAACAAAGAGGACGAACACAGAACGTTTTCCAGCAGGTTTACTCAGTCTCAGACATTGAGCAGATAAAACAATCCTGACCGCTGTCTTCAGCCACAGAAGGTCAGAGCAGGAATAATCTTATCTTCTGTTGCCTTAAGGTCATGTCTGAACGGTCTGGTATTTACAAGATTCATTCACAACGACACAAAAAACAACCCAGAACGAGACGTGACATGTCATGTTAGGATTAGTTCAGTTCAGAAATAAAATTTCCTGATAATTTACTCACCCTCATGTCATCCGAGATGTTTATGTCTTTCTTTCTTCAGTCGAAAAGAAATGAAGGTTTTTGATGAAAACATTCCAGGATTTTTCTCCATATAGTGGACTTCACTGGGATTCAACGGGTTGAAGGTCCAAATGTCAGTTTCAGTGCAGCTTCAAAGAGCTCTACATGATCCCAGACTAGGAATAAGAGTCTTATCTAGAGAAACCATCGCTCATTTTCTAAAAAAAATTAAAATTATATACTTTTTAACCACAAATGCACTGCACTGCTCTGTGATGAGCCACGCATGACGTAATCATGTTGGAAAGTTCAAGGTGGAAGTACCGACTAAGTCAAACGGCCTTTACAAAAAAAGGTAAAACAACAATGTTGGACTATTTTGAAGTTGGAGGAGAAAATGAGATGGAGTTTGACCTTTCCAACATGATTACGTCATACGTGGCGCATCACAGAGCAGTGCAAGATGAGCATTTGTGGTTAAAAAGTATATAGTTTTTTTTTTTTTTTTAGAAAATGACCGATGGTTTCTCTAGATAAGACTCTTATTCCTCGTCTGGGATCATGTAGAGCTCTTTGAAGCTGCACTGAAACTGACATTTGGACCTTCAACCCGTTGAACCCCAGTGAAGTCCACTATATGGAGAAAAATCCTGGAATGTTTTCATCAAAAACCTTCATTTATTTTCAACTGAAGAAAGACAGACATGAACATCTTGGATGACATGGAGGAGAGTAAATGATCAGGAATTCTGAAGTGAACTAATCCTTTAAGCCTCCTTTTCTGTAAAAAAAAAAAAAAAAACTGGGTCAAATAGACCCAGATTGGTTTCCATGCAATTTGCCAAAAAATAGCACTATGAAAAACACTAAAACACATTTAATAATCCACATATATTTCTGTTGTGTAAGGGGGCAATTTGACCCACATAATTTTAGGTTCAAAATAACATGACCACTTGTAGTGACTATTTGCACAGAGGTGTGCACTGCAAATAACTACAAGTATAAATAGTATCTAACATTATTTGTACTTAGTGTAAGTAGTATTTATTGTTATTTAACTGCCTTTTTGTCTGGTTCTCAAAACCTTGAGAGGGTAAAATGGGTTTCTCACACTTCTTTTCTGTGAAAAAAAAAAAAATAGCAACAAAAATATCCTTTAACAGAGAATTAAATTTCAAGTAAACTTATATTTAATAAGTTCTTATGTTTTTACATTTTAGTGTTTGACAATCTACAATAAAGGTTTTAATCATATTATATTTATTATATTATGATTCTGAAACTGTTGAAAATTTGCATGCACATTCATGAACCTAAATGAGAAATATTCACAAAATTTTAAGTGTGTCAAGCAGTTTGAAAACTGAATGTGGGTCAAACTGATCCGAACACAACCGGAGGGTTAAAGAATCATGCTGAAAACGAAATTGATATTGATCAGGATTATGTTTTACTTATGAATGTTGACAAGTGCATTTGTGGAAAACATGAAGGTCTAACCTTACTGTCCAGCTTCTTCATAGTGACCAGATCTAAGGATTTGAGCGAGTGTCCAGAAGGAGCGATGAAATACAGACATGCGTGGATCCTGGAGTCGTGGTAGTTATGAAGAGAGCGCTTGATCTTCAGCTCCTCTTGTAAGTACGACTCAAACTGTGTGTCAATGTAATCCACTATGTGCTGGTAACTGGAAAAGAGACAGAACTTCAATATATGCACCAATGTTCAGAAAATATAATGTCTGTTTTGTTCTTAAATATGATTTTTCATTCAAACTGAATGAACATAAACTATCAAAAAAAAAAAGGTGCATCCAAACACAATTGCACATTTCAAAATACTCTCCCCGTCTGCCATTTGTCATGGTAAACAGGAAGCCAGTAAGTTCATTTACATGGGCAATTATAATCAAAATATACTATTAAATACTATTCAGATATAAACACTGATGTCTAGTATGATTAAAGTACAGTAAATCATCTTCTGAAAGTAACTTGACGCTTCAATTAAGTATTGTATCAATTATATTGTTACACCAGTAGGTGGCGACAAGTAACTGTTAAAACATGTATTTGGCATTGAATCATTCATTCAATAGAATCGTTCAAAAATGCTGATTCATCCAGTAATGAAACAAGTGAAGCATTCATGAGTGAGTCATTGAATCATTCAAGAGATTCGTTCAAAAACTGATTCATCCAGTAATGAAACAAGTGAAGCATTCATGAGTGAGTCATTGAATCATTCAAGAGATTCGTTCAAAAACTGATTCATCCAGTAATGAAATAAGTGAAGCATTCATGAGTGTGTCATTGAATCATTCAAGAGATTTGTTCAAAAACGCTGATTCATCCAGTAATGAAACAAGTGAAGTCTTTATGAGTGAGTCATTGAATCATTCATTCAAGAGATTTGTTCAAAAACGCTGATTCATCCAGTAATGAGACTAGTGAAGCATTTATGAGTGAGTCATTGAATCATTCATTCATTCATTCATTCAAGAGATTTGTTCAAAAATGCTGATTCATCCAGTAATGAAACTAGTGAAGCATTTATGAGCGAGTCATTGAATCATTCATTCAAGAGATTTGTTCAAAAACGCTGATTCATCCAGTAATGAAACTAGTGAAGCATTTATGAGCGAGTCATTGAATCATTCATTCAAGAGATTTGTTCAAAAACGCTTATTCATCCAGTAACGAAACAAGTGAAGACTTTGTGTGAGTCATTGAATCTTTCATTCAAGAGATTTGTTCAAAAACGCTGATTCACCCAGTAACGAAACAAGTGAAGTCTTTATGTGTGAGTCAATGAATCATTCATTCAAGAGATTTGTTCAAAAACGCTGATTCATCCAGTAATGAGACTAGTGAAGCATTTATGAGTGAGTCATTGAATCATTCATTCAAGAGATTTGTTCAAAAATGCTGATTCATTCAGTAATGAAACAAGTGAAGCATTTGAGTAAGTCATTGAATCATTAATTCAAGAGATTTGTTCAAAAAAGCTTTTTTTTTTTTTAAATAATTCATTCAGATTAATTAAATATATAATTGTGCGGCTCTAAAGTGTATGTAAACATACTTAACATTATTATTTCCAGCCAAACAAACAGACTGACACACATACTGTGCAGATATGACACACTTCACCTCCAAAATTTGTCTCATATTTGATTAAGTTTTTATCATTGATCCTGTTATTTTTCCTGTTTATTACCATATAGCTGCTTTGAAACAATCTCTTGTATAAAGCACTATAGAAATAAAGCTGACTTGTCTTGAACAGGACTGACCTCTCCTGCTTGTTCATCTGATCTCCAAAGCCGACAGTATTAACCACAGTGAGCTTCAGACGAACATTACTCTCCTGGAGATCGTACGTCTGTGCTCGCAATTTCACCTTCGGTTCAAAATGAGAAGACTCGAAATTCTCAAAGTTGGTGTTGAAAAGCGTGTCCATCAATGTTGATTTGCCAATCCCAGTTTCACCTGTGGAAAAGATATACTTATGATATAAATGATACTGATTTCAGACGTATATTTACTGTATGCACTCAAGACACAGTACTTGTTAGGGATGGACATGAATACTTAATGTCACAGCAATATTGAAGGTTTTTTCTGCCACAGAATTAAAAGTAAAATTAATTGCGACGTTTTCTCTCACAATTCAGACTTTTTTTTTAGAACTGTGAAACAAATTCACAGTTCTGACTTTTCTCGCAATTGCGAGTTTACATCCCACAATTATTTTATCTCACAGTTCTGGTGTTTTTTTCTCAGAATTATGGTATAAACTCGCAATTCTGACTTTTTTATCTCACAATGAGTTCATATCCCACAATTCTGTTTTCTCAGAATTTATATAAATTTGCAATTATGAGTTATAAAGTCAGAATTAAGGGATATAAACTCAAAATTGTGAGAAAAAAAGTAACTTTTTTTTTTAGAACTGTGAAACAAACTCACAGTTCTGACTTTTGTCACAATAAAAAAGTTTATATCCCACAATTCTGTTTTCTCAGAATTTATATAAACTCGCAAGTTAAAGTCAGAATTGTGGGATATAAACTTGCAATTCTGACTTTTTTCTCGCAATTGCGAGTTTACGTCCCATAATTATTCTTAACTCAATTCTGGCTTTTTTTTTTCTCAGAATTGTGATATAAAAACTCACAATTGTAACTTTTTTTCCTCGCAATTACAAGTTTATATCCCATAATAAGTGTTTACTCAGAATTGATATAAACTCGCAATTACGAGTTATAAAGTCAGAATTGTGGGATATAAACTTGCAATTCTGACTTTTTTCTCGCAGTTGCGAGTTTATGTCCCACAATTGTTTTTATCTCACAATTCTGTCTTTTTTCCCCTCAGAATTGTAATATAAACTCACAATTCTGACTTTTTCTTGTAAAGACTTGTGGGATATAAACTCACAATTGTGAGAAAAACAATTCTGATAAAAAAAAAAGCCACATTTGTGAGATAAAAATAATTGTGGGATATAAACTCGTAATTGCAAGAAAACAGTCAGAATTGTGAGTTTATATTCCAAAATAATTTTTATCTCAGAATTTATATAAATTCCCAATTACAAGTTGTGAAGTCAGAATTGTGGGATATAAACTTGCAATTCTCACCTTTTTTTTCCTTGCAATTGCAAATTTATATCCCACAATTATTCTTAACTCACAATTCTGGTGCTTTTCTCAGAATTGTGATATAAAACTCGCAATTCTGACTTTTTTCCCCCTTGCAATTGTGAATTTATAGCCGACAATTCTGTCTGTTTTCTCAGAATTTATATACACTCGCAATTCTTACATTTTTCTCGCAATTACGAGTTTACATCCCACAATTATTTTATCTCACAGTTCTGGTGTTTTTTCTCAGAATTATGGTATAAACTCACAATTCTGACTTTTTTTCTCACAATGAGTTTATATCCCACAATTCTGTTTTCTCAGAATTTATATAAATTTGCAATTATGAGTTATAAAGTCAGAATTAAGGGATATAAACTCAAAATTGTGAGAAAAAAAGTCACTTTTTTTTTTTAGAACTGTGAAACAAACTCACAGTTCTGACTTTTCTCACAATTCCGAGTTTATATCCCACAATTGTGTTTTCTCAGAATTGATATAAACTCGCAATTACAAGTTAAAGTCAGAATTCTAGAATATAAACTTGCAATTCTGACTTTTTCCTCGCAATTGCAAGTTTATATCCCACATTTGTGAATTTATAGCCGACAATTCTGTCTGTTTTCTCAGAATTTATATAAACTCGCAATTCTTACATTTTTCTCGCAATTGCGAGTTTATATCCCATGATTCTGACTTTTTCCGCAATTACGAGTTTACATCCCACAATTATTTTATCTCACAGTTCTGGTGTTTTTTCTCAGAATTATGGTATAAACTCGTAATTCTGACTTTTTTTCTCACAATGAGTTCATATCCCACAATTCTGTTTTCTCTGAATTTATATAAATTAGCAATTATGAATTATAAAGTCAGAATTAAGGGATATAAACTCAAAATTGGGAGAAAAAAAAGTCACTTTTTTTTTTAGAACTGTGAAACAAACTCACAGTTCTGACTTTTCTCACAATTCCGAGTTTATATCCCACAATTGTGTTTTCTCAGAATTGATATAAACTCGCAATTACAAGTTAAAGTCAGAATTCTAGAATATAAACTTGCAATTCTGACTTTTTCCTCGCAATTGCAAGTTTATATCCCACATTTGTGAATTTATAGCCGACAATTCTGTCTGTTTTCTCAGAATTTATATAAACTCGCAATTCTGACTTTTTTTCTCACAATGAGTTCATATCCCACAATTCTGTTTTCTCAGAATTTATATAAATTTGCAATTATGAGTTATAAAGTCAGAATTAAGGGATATAAACTCAAAATTGTGAGAAAAAAAGTCAGAATTGTGGAATATAAACTTGCAATTTTTACTTTTTTCTCGCAATTGCCAGTTTATATTCCATGATTCTTCTTAACCCACAATTCTGGCTTTTTTCCCCCTCAGAATATAGTTAAACTTGAAATTCTGATTTTCGACTTGTGGGACATAAACTCAGAATTGCGAGAAAAAAAACTCAAGAGTTGTGAGTTTACATCCCACAATTATTCGTAACTCACAATTCTGACTTTTTTTCTCCTCGCAATTCCACCTTTTTATCCCATAATTCTGACTGTTTTCTAAGAATTTATATAAACTTGCAATTATGAGATATAAAGTCAGAATTGTGGGATATAAACGTGCAATTCTAACTTTTTTCTCTCAAAGACTTGTGGGACAAAAACTTACATAATGCACCTTTTTTATTCTGTGCCAGAAACAAGCTTCCATAATGCAAACTACCATAACGCACATCTCTAGTACTTCTGTCATTATTCTTACCAATGCAGAGGATGTTGAAGCAGAATCCCTGACTCGTGGACTTGTTCACCAGTTGATCTGGCAGGCTGTCAAAACCAACATGGCCTGATAGAGCTAGCGGACGAGCGTTCTTGTCCTGGAAGAGACCAGTGTGTGAGAACATGACCGAGAAAACCTCGCTGTGACACTGACCGCTGCTAAATGCAGCTGTGGAAACCGCTTGGCATAACATCAGAGCTACAAAGGCCTTTACCGCAATTAATGTGAAGCTGCTTTCACATCATTCTCTTAAACGTGTCTCTATCAGATTGACAACAGTTAATCTATCATAACTCGTACTTCACAGTTTCACATCTTTCAGTTTTAAAAGATTCTCACTGTGTTCTCTAGGGCTGGGTAAAAAAATATCGATTTCTCGATTTTAATCGATTCTCATTTTTACAAACCGATATTGATTCTCAAATCCCAAGAATCGATTAGTCTAGTCTGTTTTCAGTTGATGAATGAGCAGAATATGTAGCGCCTCCCATCCAATAAATCACGATAATCTTTGTGCTTTGTTACTTTTGATATGAAGCAAAGTCTCAGATTTCAAATGACGTCCATCTTATTATGAGATTCAAAAAATAAATACCGTTTTGGCGCTGTTTAATGTGGCGTGACAGATCGCGTTAGCGCCTCAGTTAAAGAGAAGCATGTGATCATCCTCTCCTCCGCTTTAATACCAGTTACAGCGCGAAATAAACATGCATGAACATCTGAAGGTATGTACCAAAATCCGTATCATGTCTCGTGTAATCGCTCAATCAGTGTTTCAACCTCAGAAAGACGTCAATAAAACATCACGTAACGTCACGTTTACCTCAGAAAAACATATTCAGTGACCATAAACTCATTGGTCAGCTAGAAAAGTGAACTCTAGAAAGCAGCATTTTGATAAGCTATGCACCGTTACATATTCATTATAATGTTCTTCAATATTTAATGCATGTTTGAATAAATCAGTTATGACAGCCGTGATTTAAATGTTTTTATTTCAAAAAAACTAATTGGATTAGAAATATGATTACGTCATTCTAAACTTTATTTATAATAAAAACATCATTGAGTGTAATTTAAGTGTTTGTATATAAATAAGTTAATTTAACCTTCAGTATTATTATAGTAGCACCAGCTGACTCACATGTGTAGTTTACAGCATTAGTTGAGAGATTTTTTTCCTCTAGAAAATTTGCCATGTACTGAAACTGAAATACTACATCCAAAATAATCGATATCGAATCGAAATTGAATGGAAACATGTGAATAATAATTGAATCGAATTGTGAAAATTGTGTCAATACCCAGCCCTAGTGTTCTCAGACTTTAAGATCTGCTGCATATTCTATATAACCATAGATATGAAATAATTACTTTAACAGAAAACGTCAAATATTTCTAACAAATATTTCTAACAACTTCACTGACTAGTAAACTTCTAAATAAAAATAAGATTTAATAAGATCAAATTAAATATTTAATAAGATTTAATAAGATCAAATTAAATATTTTATTTATATAAATGAGATCAAATTAAATATTAGCCCATTAATTTCTATTCTATATATTAATTAGATTGAAAATATTCCGATGTTTTCATTCAGATTGATTAATCAGATGTATTTATTCAATTTTATTGAGCAGATGTTTGTATTTTGAATAATAAACGTATTTAGATTCCTCATTCAGATTCATAAATCACATACACGCATTCAAATAGATAAACCAGATAACACTAATCGTATCGATTAATCGGATGTTTGTATAAATGAGAAGCGCGCGCGCGTCAGTGAGTGAAATAGTTGAGCGCGGGTCCGGACACTCCCAAGCGCGCGCACGCCAACTCACTCCCACTGTCACAAACTTCTCACAGCCATTGAAACGAAAAAAGAGTCAGAAGCTGGAATATGTTGATCTCAAACGTACCATCTGTCGAACCACGTCAGAGGATGCCATTTGCGCGCAGGAAAATAGCGTATATTTTGGAGAAATGTCGGTTCTCTTTCGGATGAAAGTCAAAAGTTGCTGTGACCCGCCTCGTCCAATAATTCCAGCTGACACACCACTGGGAACAGCTGCGCTACCATTTCGCTGTGTTTGGGAGGGTTTTGTCTGGATTTTAGTCTACTAAGTATAACGATTTCAGATTTCAAATATGTTAGAGATGACTTTTATAACATTATATATGTTTTTAACCCAAATTAAAGCTAAAACGCATTGTCGGTTTCATTAAATAACACCTCTAATGTTCAGAACATCCCCAACCCCCCTTGTCCCGGCAAAGTGGTACGCTCCAAGTTCGGACTCGCCCTCAGTGAGTGGAGGTGTAACTGGAATCCATTTTGGCTCAACTGCAGCCGCCTGCAGCGTTAACGCTGCGCGCGTTTGAGCCCGAATGAACGTTCTAGTACTCCAGTTTCACATTAGTGATTCCTGTTCTCCAGACAAGAGTTGCTAGGATGCAAACATCATTATAAGCTCTACCGACCCCTATCTGACACACAACGCACAGTACTCAATCTCAACCTACTTTTAATACAAGAAAAGACGCGATATGTTCACCAGCACCCAGACAAACGATTAAAATTACCACGATGTTAATTTATCTATTCGCTTGTTTATAAATATAAAACATGATATAATGGCGTCGGAGTGCACGCAAGAATCCGTTCTGGACTTTCTATTGGAAAATGGGGGGCGAGTGAAAAACAAGGACTTGATAGCGCATTTTAAAGTCTTTCTGAGCAGTGAAAATACGAAGCGAGCCGTGTTAAAAGAGAGGTTTAAGCGTTTTGTGGACAATATCGCGTATGTGAAGCAGGAAAACGGGGAGAAAGTGGTATGTTTGAAGAAGAAGTACAGATACCCGGAGATGCGGAGCGGGCGCGCGCAGGATGAGAAGCCCGATGATGAGGAGAAGGAGGATGATGAAGACGTCAAGAGAGGATTAGATGCATTGCAGATCGAAGAGAACGGGAATGTCAAGGCAGAAATCGATGGAAAACATGATCTGAATCAAAAATCCGAGGAGAAAGCAGACGCTGTGAGAGATGCTGAATGTGAGGAGGTGTGTGTGTCAGACATCGCGCTGATCGAGAAAGACAGTTCTGCACTTTCTCACTGTAATCTCCCAGAGGTCTCGCTTGAAAATGTGCCTGGAAATTATGTCGAATCAAATGTTCCCGAGCTTTCCAATGCCCAGTCAACCGGACAGCCGGAATCTAGGGCACGAGAACTGGAGTTGGAGGCTCCACTTGGCAAAGCTTCTGTCACATCACAGGTCATCATTAGTAGAAGGAGAACATCGAGGGGATCTCAGCGCAGTTTGCTGGGCTCTTCTGAGGATGGAGCACATGATGGGCAGTCTGAGGAGGGCAGCACCCCAAAAGGCAGCCGCAAGAACTTCATAGAGCTCATGATGAGCAGTTCTCCACAGGTGAGACTGGTGCAAATGCATGTAATAAAGCATATAATAATAATGCAAATGCACATAATGCAATAATGTAAATGCATAAAATATATAATGCATATGCACATAATGCAATAATGTAAATGCTCATGATGCACATATAATGCAAATGCATAAAATATATAATGCATATGCACATAATGCAAATAATATAGAATTTACACATAATGGAACGGATATAATTTATTATGCAAATGCACATACTGTAACGCATCCAAATTCACATAATGCATATTAATATCTAATGAAAATGCAAATACTGTAATGCATATAATATAAAATGGAAATGGACATACTGTAATGCATATAATTCATATGCACATAATGCAAATAATATAAAATGCAAATGCACATACTGAAATGCATCCAAATTCACATAATGCATATTAATGTGTAATGCATATGCACATAATGCCTATTAATATCTAATGAAAATGGAAATACTGTAATGCATATAATGCACAAACTATAATGCACATAATATATAATACTACAAATGCACAAAATGCAATTATAATATGTTATAATATGGATAATATAATATAATGCATATGCACATATTTCATATAATGCATATGCACATAATGCAAATAATATATAATGCATATACACATAATTCATATTGTAATGCAAATCCACATATTGTAACGCATCCAAATTCACATAATGCATATCATATATAATGCAAATGCACATAATGCATATAATATATAGTACAAATGCACAAAATGTGTATAATATATAATACAAATGCACATACTGTAATGCATATAATCTAAATTCAAATAATGCATATTATAATGCATATGCACATAATGCTAATAATATATAATGTATAAACACATAATGCATATAATATATAATGTCAAATCCACATAATGCATATAATATATAATGCAAGTGCACATAATGTATATTAAAGGTGCTCTAAGTGATGTCACGCGTTTTTAGGCCAAAACATTTTTTGTCACATACAGCAAACATCTCCTCCCTATCCGCTAGCTGCCTGTCCCCTGAACACACTTTAAAAAAACGCAGTCTCTGTAGTCGCCACAAGCTCTGAAAACGGCAATAAAAACAAACTGGTGCAGCCTGGACCACAAAACATAATAAACATGCTCCAGCCAATAACTGACAAGAATGATTTTAAATGCGCATTCATGACTGTTTCGGGAAGCACGGAGAGGAGGAGGAGGGAGGGTCTAGCTAGCCTCTGTTTTGTTTGAAAACACTTGTTTGACACACATTAACAGGAAGTTACTCCACCCAGAATCACTTAGAGCACCTTTAATATCTAATGTAAAAGCAAATGCTGTAATACAAATGCACATACTGTAATGCATATAATCTAAATTCACATAATGCATATTAATATATAATGCATATGCACATAATGCATATTAATATCTAATGAAAATACTGTAATGCATATAATATATAATAGGAATGCACATAAAGCATATCATATATAATGCAAATGCGCATACTGTAATGCAGTATGCACACTGAAATTCTTCATAGGGTGGACTACCAGTAAAATTGATAAAAAATTTGGAACCAAAAATTATTCAGACACTGACCTGACCATGTTTTGTTTAAGTGTTATCTGACATAATTAAGTTTAATTTTTTTAATTTTTTTAATTTAACTCTGAGATCTTGTCATATTGTATTATCATTTTTTTAAACTATAGTGAACAAAGTATTAAAGAATGAAATGTTCAAGGTGTCTGAATAAATTTTGGTTTGACTGTATAATGAAAATACACATACCATAATGCATATATATACAGTACAGTCCAAAAGTTTGGAACCACTAAGATTTTTAATGTTTTTAAAAGAAGTTTCGTCTGCTCACCAAGGCTACATTTATTTAATTAAAAATACAGTAAAAACAGTAATATTGTGAAATATTATTACAATTTAAAATAACTGTTTTCTATTTGAATATATTTCACAAAGTAATTTATTCCTGTGATGCAAAGCTGAATTTTCAGCATCGTTACTCCAGTCTTCAGTGTCACATGATCCTTCAGAAATCATTCTAATATGCTGATCTGCTGCTCAAGAAACATTTAATGTGTACAATTGTACAAAATATTTGTGTACAATATTTTTTTTCAGGATTATTTGATGAATAGAAAGTTCAAAAGAACAGTGTTTATCTGAAATCTAATCTTTTGTAACATTATAAATGTCTTTACTGCCACTTTTGATTGATTTAATGCATCCTTGCTGAATAAAAGTATTCATTTCTTTAATTTCTTTTCAAAAAAAATAAAAATAAAAATTCTTACTGACCCCAAACTTTTGAACGGTAGTGTATAATGCTACAGAAGCTTTGTATTTCAGATAAATGCTGTTCTTTTGAACTTTCTATTCATCAAGGAATCCTGAAAAAAAAAGTACACAACTGTTTTCAACATTGAAAATAATCATAAATGTTTCTTGAGCAGCAGATCAGCATATTAGAATGATTTCTGAAGGATCATGTGACACTGAAGACTGGAGTAACGATGCTGAAAATTCAGCTTTGATCACAGGAATAAATTACTTTGTCAAATATATTCAAATAGAAAACAGTTATTTTAAATTGTAATAATATTTCACAATATTACTGTTTTTACTGTATTTTTAATTAAATAAATGTAGCCTTGGTGAGCAGACGAAACTTCTTTTAAAAACATTAAAAATCTTAGTGGTTCCAAACTTTTGGACTGTACTGTATATATATATATATATATATATATATATATATATATATATATATATATATAATGCAAATGCATGTACTGTAATGCATATAATATACAATACAAATGCCCATAATGCATATAATAATATATAATGCAAATGCATATAATATGTAATGCTCATGCAGGTGAGACGCTCACTGGTGCATCGCAGCTGCTCAGGGCACATATCAGCCAGAAACAGTGACTTTAGATCGTCCTCTGTGGAAGAGGATTGTGCTTCGGTAACCTTAGACCCGCTGGAGCACGAGTGGATGATGTGCTCAGCAGATGGCGAATGGGACAGTCTCCAGCGTCTGCTCGTCTGTGAACCGACACTCATCTCCAAGAAGGACTTTGTCACCGGTTTCACGTGTCTACACTGGGCGGCCAAGCAAGGCAAACACGAGCTCTTCGCAATGCTGATGGATTTTGCCAAGCGGCACAACGTCACCATCAACGTAAACTCACGCTCCAGCGCCGGCTACACACCTCTGCACCTGGCGGCCATGCACAATCACATAGAGATCATGAAGCTGCTGGTGGGCGCTTATGATGCTGATGTGGATGTGAGGGATTACAGCGGGAAGAAAGCGTCTCAGTACCTGCGAGCCACCGTCACGGGGGACATTAAAGACATTATAGGGGCTTGTGCCAACTTGGACACAGAGAATGCGCCCGGAGCCGGCCGATGGAAGCTTCCCAAAGTCCTTCCATCCAACCTAAACCCTCTTCGGCTGCTGAACCACCCTGAGGAGATGGCCGGCGACGGTCAGTCCAAACCCAGATCTTTGTATCGGAAGTCTTCCATCGGCCGGATCAGGCTGCAGAGGAACCGCTTCAAGACGCAGATCGTCCACAGCACTTCATTCAGGGAGAACGAGGAAGGAGATGATTCGCTCAAGAGCCCCGTCAAATCCAGACCCATATCAAATCTCTTCGGATGAGATGGAAGTTGTTATAATATATATTAGAAGCATATGCAAAGACATTATTACTTTAGGATCAGCTGAGCTGCCTGTTTACATCTGATTTAGATGTTTCAGTAACACTTTACTTAAAGCCTTTATGTATAAAGGTATTCATAATGTGCATTATAATCTTTTCATAAATAATTGTAACCAAAGTTAAAATGCATTACAATATTTCCAGATTGCTTTTTACATCTGAAATTGGTTATTTGCCACACTGTAAAAAATAATAGTTGGTTTAACTTAAAAAAGCAAGTTACCTGGGTTAAAGGATTAGTTCACTTCAGAATTCAAATTTCCTGATCATTTACTCACCCCCATGTCATCCAAGATGTTCATGTCTTTCTTTCTTCAGTTGAAAAGAAATGAAGGTTTTTGATGAAAACATTCCAGGATTAGTCTCCATATAGTGGACTTCACTGGGGTTTAACAGGTTGAAGGTACAAAAAAAAAAGGAGATGCGCCATGCCATTACGTAATCACGTTGGAAACGTCACGTGACATAGGTGGAAGATGGGTGGTAGAGCGAAATTTTCTCCTTCAATTTCAAAATTGTCCGATATTGTTGTTTTACCTTTTTTTTTTGTAACGGGTGTTTTAGTTTTGCACGTTCGCTTTGTAAACACTGGATCGGTACTTCCATGACCTTTTCATCATGATTATGTAAAGCGTGTTGCATCACAGAGCAGTGCAAGACAAGCATTTATGGATAAAAAGTATATACATTTTTATGTTTTTTTAGAAAATGACCTTCTAGATAAGACTCTTATTCCTCGTCTGGGATCATGTAGAGCTCTTTGAAGCTGCACTGAAACTGACATTTGGACCTTCAATCTGTTGAACCCCAGTGAAGTCCACTATATGGAGAAAAATCCTGGAATGTTTTCCTCAAAAACCATTTCTTTTCGACTGAAGAAAGAAAGACATAAACATCTTGGATGACATGGAGATGAGGAAATTATCAGGAAATCTTCATTCAGAAATAAACTAATCCTTTAATACAATGAAGGCGATTGATTTAATGAACAGAAACTCAAGATATTATGTTATCTGAACCACATTATTTAACTCAAGTTGATTTGATAAATCACGAAAATAATTTTTTATAGTGTTTTAATGCATTATATTTTCTAAAACTGTAGATAAGCATTATAACGTATTATAACTGTAGTTACAATTATTCACAAGATCACACAATGCATTATAAGGTGCATAATTAATGCATTAAAATACTTTTTTAATGCATTATATATAAGTGCTTTAAGTAAAAGTGTTACCTTTTTTAAAAATAAAAAATAAAATTTTAAATAAAATAAACTGAATTGATTAGCATCAGTGATGCACAATTTATCGGCCACAATATCGGTATCGACCAATATGTGTTCAGTTTTAATGTTATCGTTATCGGTCCGATAAGAAAATTTGCCCGATATATTAAAGCTGATAAATAATGGATCATTTCCTTCAGCTGAGATACTTCAGATGTGCATTGTTCACCATTATGGTTTTGAATTGCTTGAAATATGATTGAAATCACTTCAAAAAGGAAAATATAGTTAAGTTGAACATGTGCAGTGCAAGTCTGTCATAAAGACTACAAAATATTTTAATGAAAACATTATAATTGTGTGTTTGGGACATGGCTTTTAATGGTGAGACTTTTGTTTTTGTATTCAGTTTCTCAAAAATTATATACAAATTTGGATTTAGATTTATCGGCCAATATATCGGTTATCAAATATAAAGAATTATCGGTATCGGCCAAAATTTTCACCCTATTATATATATATATATATATATATATATATACATGCACTATATATCGACCACCATATCAGTATCGGCTGATATATGTTCATTTTTAATGTTATTATTATCGGCCAAATTTTCTTATAGGGCCGATAATGATAACATTAAAAATGGCTTTTAATGGTGAGACTTTTGTTTTTGTAATCAGACTCTCTAAAGTTATATAACAATTTGGATTTCGATTTATCGGCCAATATATCGGTTATCGGCCAAAACTTTCATAATTAACATGAGAATTGAAATAATGAAAAACAGATAAAAAAAATAGATTTAAATAAATAATATGGTACTTTAGTGAGTAGGAAAAAAAACACAATTATGTCATAGAAACTATTTTCCACATATTTATAATATTAATTTTTCACAGTATAAATTGAGTTTTTATAAATGAAAATAAAGAGCAGCTGCCTTTTAAATTTTAGGATGGACGAGGACGATCAACTGGAACAAACGTTAATGCAATCATCTCTTTTAGCAAAATTATGCACCACAATTTCATTAGAATGACGCTCTAATGAACGTGTAGATAGTTATAGATTATTTTTGATTTTCACATATGCACTTTGTGTTTCTCTGTTTCTCTGGCATGTTTCTGTTGCACGTGATTGTCCTGTTTCAGGTGCTGTACCTTTAATGATTGTCTTCCAGATGCAGGAATGAACATGTTTTGAGACTGTTATGTTTATGTAGGTGATGTTTAAAAAGCTGCTGTTCAAGAGAAAGTCTAATTCCGTGACCAGTTACTTTAACCCAAGACTAATGCACTTTTAGCAAACGTACTAAGCTTTATAATATTAGACCTCCTATAGAAGACTAATCCCAAATGTGTCTTTAAAGTGCCTTTGTTGATAATGAAATGGTCATTTTAGGCACTTGTGTCATTTTAAAGTACCCAGAAATGTTGCATATAAAGTTCCTTACATTTGTTCCTATAGAAACTGTCAAAACCAACATGATGTTTACATTTCCTGAAGACGATGTGATGTGATGGTGTTTGGTGTTGCTATGCAGTTGCTAGGTGATTTCTTTCTGTCTCCTCAAGTTTCTGTGATACTTTGCTCATTCATGTCTGGAGAACAAACACTGAAGTTTTGATCAAATAAAATGAGGAATGATTCTTGACTGGGAAACGTCTCTAATTAAGTTCTTAAATGACACAGTCAACCATCTGCTGTCGATTCATTATTTATGTGACATGAACAGGATCTGATAGCAGGATGTTTTACAGGTTGTTTAGGAAGAATCATATGAAGCCCATTTCTGCCAGAGAAGAAAAAAAATAATGCTTTGGTAAATGATGTGAAAGACATAATTATGGCATACAAAGTCAAAATTATGGCTTGCTGTTGTATGACATAATTATGACTTTGGTATGTTAAAATTTTGACTTTTTATGTCAGAATTTTGACTTTTAAGTCATAGTTATGCCAAAAAGTTTAAATTATGACAAGTCAAAATGATGAGACACAAGGTAAGAAATCAATTATGACATTATCAATTATGAGATTAAGAGTCAAAATTATGATTAAAAAGTTGACTTTCTATGTCTTAATTATGATTCATAAGTCATATGAAGTCATAATTTCGATTTAGTACAGTATATCAGAATTTTCATTTTTCATCTCATAATTATGATTTAGTATGTCATAATTTTTTACTTATTTCATAATTGACAGAAGTCGAGTGAATTATGATGTGAAACTAAGTCATAATTGAGATAAAAAGTCAAAATTGTGACTCAGTTGAGATTAAAAGTCAAATTATGATTAACAAGTTGAAATTGACTTAATATGTCATTATTATGATTGAGTCTTGTAATTTCGACTGTCAGAATTTCGAATTTTTTGTCATAATTTCAGTATATCAGAATTTTAACTTTTTCATCTCATAATTATGATTTAATGTCAATTTTGACATTTCATTGACAAAAGTCAAAATTATGGTATTAAATTATGATGTGACACTAAGTCATAATTATGAGATAAAAAGTCAAAATTATGACATACAAAGTCTAAATGATAACTCTTTATGTCATAATTTTGACTTAGTACAGTATAATATGATTATGAGAATATAAATATGAGATACAAAGTCAAATTATGCGAAGTTTGACATAATTATGAATTGGTATGTCATAATTTAGACTTTTTATGTCATAATTTAGACTTTTTATGTTATAATTGACAAAAAATCGAAATTGACTGTCATGATTATGATTTTTTATGTCATAATTTCAACTTTTCATAATTTAGACTTTGTCAGTTATGCCTAACTCAGAATTTTGACTGACTTTTTAAGTCAGAATTTCATCTTTTTGTAATTATTATGACTTTTTTTTATAATACTCACAACTTAGTATGTCATACTTTTGACCTTTTTATGTCATAATTTCAGTATATCAGAATTTAAATTTTTTCATCTCACAATTATGATTTAATATCAATTTTGACATTTCATTGACAAAAGTCAAAATTATGACATTAAATTATGATGTGACACACTAAGTCATAATTATGAGATAAAAAGTCAAAATTATGACATACAAAGTCTAAATGATAACTTTTTATGTCATCATTTTTACTTAGTACAGTATAATATGATTATGAGAATATAAATATGAGATACAATGTCAAATTATACGAAGTTTGACATAATTATGAATTGGTATGTCATAATTTAAACTTTTTATGTCATAATTTAGACTTTTTATGTTATAACTGACAAAAAAATCGAAATTGACTGTCATGATTATGATTTTTTATGTCAAAATTTCAACTTTTCATAATTTAGACTTTGTCAGTTATGCCTAACTCAGAATTTTGACTGACTTTTTAAGTCAGAATTTCATCTTTTTGTAATTATTATGACTTTTTTTTATAATACTCACAACTTAGTATGTCATACTTTTGACCTTTTTATGTCATAATTTCAGTATATCAGAATTTAAATTTTTTCATCTCACAATTATGATTTAATATCAATTTTGACATTTCATTGACAAAAGTCAAAATTATGACATTAAATTATGATGTGACACTAAGTCATAATTATGAGATAAAAAGTCAAAATTATGACAAAGTCTAAATGATAACTTTTTATGTCATAATTTTGACTTAGTACAGTATAATATGATTATGAGAATATAAATATGAGATACAAAGTCAAATTATACGAAGTTTGACATAATTATGAATTGGTATGTCATAATTTAAACTTTTTATGTCATAATTTAGACTTTTTATGTTATAACTGACAAAAAATCGAAATTGACTGTCATGATTATGATTTTTTATGTCAAAATTTCAACTTTTCATAATTTAAACTTTGTCAGTTATGCCTAACTCAGAATTTTGACTGACTTTTTAAGTCAGAATTTCATCTTTTTGTCATTATTATGACTTTTTTAAATAATACTCACGACTTAGTATGTCATACTTTTGACTTTTTTATGTCATAATTTCAGTATATCAGAATTTTAACTTTTTCATCTCATAATTATGATTTAATGTCAATTTTGACATTTCATTGACAAAAGTCAAAATTATGGTATTAAATTATGATGTGACACTAAGTCATAATTATGAGATAAAAGTCAAAATTATGACATACAAAGTCTAAATGATAACTCTTTATGTCATAATTTTGACTTAGTACAGTATAATATGATTATGAGAATATAAATATGAGATACAAAGTCAAATTATGCGAAGTTTGACATAATTATGAATTAGTATGTCATAATTTCAACTTTTTATGTCATAATTTAGACTTTTTATGTTATAACTGACAAAAAAATCGAAATTGACTGTCATGATTATGATTTTTTATGTCATAATTTCAGTATATCAGAATTTTAACTTTTTCATCTCATAATTATGATTTAATGTCAATTTTGACATTTCATTGACAAAAGTCAAAATTATGACATTAAATTATGATGTGACACTAAGTCATAATTATGAGATAAAAAGTCAAAATTATGACAAAGTCTAAATGATAACTTTTTATGTCATAATTTTGACTTAGTACAGTATAATATGATTATGAGAATATAAATATGAGATACAAAGTCAAATTATACGAAGTTTGACATAATTATGAATTGGTATGTCATAATTTAAACTTTTTATGTCATAATTTAGACTTTTTATGTTATAACTGACAAAAAATCGAAATTGACTGTCATGATTATGATTTTTTATGTCAAAATTTCAACTTTTCATAATTTAAACTTTGTCAGTTATGCCTAACTCAGAATTTTGACTGACTTTTTAAGTCAGAATTTCATCTTTTTGTCATTATTATGACTTTTTTAAATAATACTCACGACTTAGTATGTCATACTTTTGACTTTTTTATGTCATAATTTCAGTATATCAGAATTTTAACTTTTTCATCTCATAATTATGATTTAATGTCAATTTTGACATTTCATTGACAAAAGTCAAAATTATGGTATTAAATTATGATGTGACACTAAGTCATAATTATGAGATAAAAAGTCAAAATTATGACATACAAAGTCTAAATGATAACTCTTTATGTCATAATTTTGACTTAGTACAGTATAATATGATTATGAGAATATAAATATGAGATACAATGTCAAATTATGCGAAGTTTGACATAATTATGAATTGGTATGTCATAATTTCAACTTTTTATGTCATAATTTAGACTTTTTATGTTATAACTGACAAAAAAATCGAAATTGACTGTCATGATTATGATTTTTTATGTCAAAATTTCAACTTTTCATAAGTTAGACTTTGTCAGTTATGCCTAACTCAGAATTTTGACTCACTTTTTAAGTCAGAATTTCATCTTTTTGTAATTATTATGACTTTTTTTTATAATACTCACGACTTAGTATGTCATACTTTTGACCTTTTTATGTCATAATTTCAGTATATCAGAATTTAAATTTTTTCATCTCACAATTATGATTTAATATCAATTTTGACATTTCATTGACAAAAGTCAAAATTATGACATTAAATTATGATGTGACACTAAGTCATAATTATGAGATAAAAAGTCAAAATTATAACATACAAAGTCTAAATGATAACTTTTTATGTCATCATTTTTACTTAGTACAGTATAATATGATTATGAGAATATAAATATGAGATACAATGTCAAATTATACGAAGTTTGACATAATTATGAATTGGTATGTCATAATTTAAACTTTTTATGTCATAATTTAGACTTTTTATGTTATAATTGACAAAAAAAATCGAAATTGACTGTCATGATTATTATTTTTTATGTCATAATTTCAACTTTTCATAATTTAGACTTGTCAGTTATGCCTAACTCAGAATTTTGACTGACTTTTTAAGTCAGAATTTCATCTTTTTGTCATTATTATGACTTTTTTTTGTAATACTCACAACTTAGTATGTCATACTTTTAAATTTTTATATCATAATTATGATTTACAAAAGCATGATTTTTTTCTTATGTGGTGTAAATGGACGTCCACAGCATTGTTGGGTCGTAATCAGGTCAGAATTGTGTGATAACTGAGAAATTCACTCATTCTGGTGAGTGTTTTGTTCTTTTTGTTTTTCAGTTTGGTGATACACAGTTGAATCAAAAACTCTGTTTGTCTTCTTTCTCATGACATTTGATATAACACGGGTAATCTGATTTAAAGCAGGTACGACAGCTTTTTCTGGCCGGAAGGTAATAACGTTGCTATTTCAACACTTGTCCTAACAGATCTCTAGTGCTTCCTTCCACACACTATCATCAACAACGTCCATTTGACTTTCATTTATCAATAATACATTGAGAATAGAGAGGACACGAGTGTCATGTAACATATTATATAAATACATAAATAAACTCTCAGGGATATTGTTTCAGTGCACAACCAAAATGGTTAATAAAATGAAGAAAAATTCATAAAATTAGTGGGTATTTAATGAGGTTTCAAAGATTCCACTGATGTTAAAGATTCTTCTTGAGACCATCGATGCCGATGAAGAACTGTTATTTTTAAGAGCGCAGGAGAAACAATTCATACTTTAAAGGCCTGAAAGCTGATGTCATTAGAAAAGCCACAGCAGGTTAAAGCCTCAAATATCACGGCTGCAGTCATGTGACATGCACAGGCAGGTCATGTGCTGAATTAACAAACACCAGTCCTTGATTTGATCCAGAACAAAAGAGATTATATGATCCGCTCAGCAGATTACGAGTCAGAAATGCCACAGAAATGAACACAAATCTTTGCAAATTCTCCAAATTCACTCATTCACAGGCAGGTCAAATCTCATATAAGATCCTGAAGGGCTGTGAGATGTAGAGAGAAAGGTCAAATTCTTGAATCCATAATTTTTTTGCCATTTAAAATGGGACAACTCCTGGATCAGATGTCTAATACTAGAGATTTACAGAAGATTAACATTGTTTCTACTGCTGAAGGTGCATGACGTGTGCGAAGTTTGACAATTTAGTCTTATTTCAACAACAGATCGCGTAAACTTCTACTTTTCATTATATAATGGGTTAAAATTAGTCATAAATGAGAATGATTCATCAACTTGATGAGTTTTCTTTCCACTAAAACAAGGTTTTTCAATCTTTTAGATGCCAAATATGATCCAAAAATGTAAAATCTATCTTTTATCAACATCACTGAAAAATGAATATAATAAATCTAAAATTAGCTTCTATTAAGTTGCATTATTATATTTTTCTACTCACCACAGCAATGCATTATTTAATCTAATTAATCACATTTTTACTTATTTATTTTAATCTAATTTAATCTATTTAATAGAATATAAACTATTTTTTAATCACATTTTTATTATTTTTAAATACATTTTTAAAATTCTTTTTTAAAATTCATCATTTATTATCTTTTCCCTGGATCCCAGTTTGAAAACCCCTGCTCTAAGTTTTAGTTTTAAAGGATTGATTATAATAGCTTATTTGTGTTTCTTTAATAATTTTGCTAAAGAGGTTACAGAATTATTTTTCACCCAGATGTTGTCCATGTCCTTTCATTTTATTTTATTTTTTATTTTATTTCATTTAATTGTATTTAATTTTGTTTCGTTTTATTTATTTATTTTTATTTTATTATTTAATTTTATTATTTTATTTATTTATATTTGTTGTTTTATTTATTTTCTATTATTTTATTTTATGTTTTATTTTGTTTTGTTTTATTTTATTTATTTATTTTTTTGTTTCGTTTTATTTTTTATATTATTTTTAATTTAATTTAATTTAATTTTGTGTCGTTTAATTTTTTATTTTTAATTTTATTAGTTAATTGATTTTTTTATTTATTTATATTTGTTGTTTTATTTATTTTTTATTATTTTATTTTGTTTTATTTTGTTTTGTTTTATTTTATTTCGTTTTTTATTTTATTTTATTTCGTTTTATTTTTTATATTATTTGTAATTTAATTTAATCTAATTTTGTTTCGTTTTATTTTTTTTTATTTATTTTTTTTAAATGTATTTATATTTGTTGTTTTATTTATTTCTTATTATTTTATTTTATGTTTTATTTGGTTTTGTTTTGTTTTATTCATGTATTTATTTATTATTTTTTTGTTTCGTTTTATTTTTTAGATTATTTTTAATTGAATGTAATTTTATTTTGTTTCGTTTTTTTATTATTATTATTATTTAATTATTTTTTTAATTTATTTATATTTGTTGTTTTATTTATTATTATTTTGTTTTATATTTTATTTTGTTTTGTTTTGTTTTATTTATTTAGTTTTTTATTTTATTTAGTTTCGTTTTATTTTTTATATTATTTTAATTTAATTTAATTTTGTTTCGTTTTATTATTTTATTTTATTTTATTTTATTTTATTTTATTTTATTTTATTTTATTTTATTTTATTCTTGATGACTGTAAAAGCTGCAGGTAAAACAGTCACCACGTGAGAGCAGCAGAGCTTCTTTGTAACTTCCGTTCCGGCTCGTGTGACGTTTGCGGAAGCTGTAAGCATCATGTCCGTTTGTTTCAACTGAGAGCGGACTGCTGTTGTTATTTATGCTTCAGTCCGAACAATTCAGAAAGGTTAGTGATGATTTACATGTCTAAATATGATTCCCTCCAGCTGTGTCCATGAGCTGTGAGACTAGAGGAGCTCAGAGGAGTGTCTTTATCAGCCGTCAGTGATGTTTCATGATTTAGATATCAATAACTCATCAATAATACACACCATCATCATCATCATCTCCCGCTGTGTGTTTTTATGAAAATGTAGTTAATTAATCAGCTCCACAGTCTGTCTAATGAGCGATTCATTAAAGCAAGTGACTCTCTGTAAGGTTTATGTTATTAGTTATGGACAGTGAATCAGAATTTTACCATGGTTTACACTAAAATACCAGAGTTACAACTGTTATTACGACATTAAAATCATAATGAGCTCTCAGACTGAGTCTCTCTGTGATGTTTTGAGTGTTTTCTGTTGGTGAATGTCAGGTTCACACACTAGTCTTGTTACAGTAATAATAATAACTACAGACTGAAGTTTACAGTATTAGAGGTCAGTAACTGGGTCTGTTTGGCTGTTTAACTCGTTTGTCAAAATTTACTGACCACCTACTCAAAGGATAATAAATATTCTGTTTTGTGAATTATTTAATGGTATTTTATAATGTGCATGAGATTTTCTGCCCTGTGCATGTTGACTTTAGCAGCATAAAGCCACATCAGTGCAGCACAGACACAATATTCACATCTGTGTTGTTTTAGTTTTATTAATATAGTATTGTAGTACCTATTAATATTTTGAATCAGTTTTATTTTAAATTTTTCTAAGTGTTAGTAATTTTGTTTTGCGTTTTTTCATTTTTATTAGTTTTTTGTTGTTGTCATTTTTGTAATTTTTAATATATTTCTTTAAATATGTATTTTTTATTTCATCTCAATCAACATAAATGTATTTTAATTATTTTAGTATATTATGTTTAGTAATTTTGTGTTTTTGTCATTTTTATTGTTTTTGTAAAATATTTATTTCTAGTTTTTTTAGTTTAATTTATTTGTGCATTTGTCATTTTTTAATTTAAAAAAATATGTATTTCTAGTTTTCTATTTTATTTCAATCAACATAAATATATTTTAATCATTTTTCTATTATTTGTATTATTTTTTAAAAATGTTTTTAGGTTCTCATTTTATTTCAATCAACATAACTTTATTTTTGTCATTTTAGTTGAATTTATTTGTGCATTTGTCTTTTTTTTTTCAAATATGCATTTCTAGTTTTCTATTTTATTTAAATCAACATAAATTTATTTTAATCATTTTAGTTTTTTGTAACCTTTTGTCTGTTTTTGTCATTTTTATTATTTTATTTAAATGTGTATTCCTAGTTTTTTATTTTATTTCAATCAACATAAATGCATTTTAATCATTTTAGTTACATTTTTAGTAATTTTTCGTGTGTTGTCATTTTTAATATATTTCTTTAATATGTATTTTTAGTTTTTTTTATTTAATTTCAATCAACATAAATGTATTTTAATCATTTTAGTTTAATTTTTAGTAATTTTTGTTTATTTTTTCATTTTTATTATTATTTTTTTTAAATATGTATATATATTTTTTTACATTTTATTTCAATCAACAAAAATTTATTTAATCATTTTAGTTTGATATAGTTAACAATAATAACGCTGTTTAAGATTAATGGTGGAGTTGTTTTATGTCCAGTTATTAAAATCTTACACTTGCCCAGATATTTAAACGATCTGAAAACTCTGTTTATGCAGTGACGTTGACTGGTGGTCGATTTCAGTATGAAACCTAAGTTGCGGCACAGTAGTTTCCTATTGTGCCATATATATTTGAGTGAAATGAAGATACAACAAATGTAGATTGATTTTGTCTGTGGGGAATTGATTGGATGGTTGTGGTTTGCTATTGGTGGATCTCATGTAAGTGACAGGTTGCCCCGCCCTCATCATCAGAGAAGAGAAGAGGAAGTTATTCTGATTCAAGATTACAAGGAACATGAATTTAACACAATAATGCACCAATGCAATATTCTGTAAAAAATAAGAATTGTCCATTTTGATATCATGGTGACTTCAAGTTAAGAAAACTCTTTTTCCTAACTGATTTCCACACTGATCTGTCTGTTTCTCTTTTCTCAAAGTGTTCAGCTGAAGCGCCTGTGTTCATAATGACGTCCATCGTCAACGACACGGCCGAGGCTGTGGATCTGTGTCCGGAATACAACCTCTACCTGAAGCCCATCGCCAAAATGACCATCAGCGTGGCTCTTCCTCATCTGAAGATGCCGGGCAAGTCCATCTCCAACTGGGAGGTGATGGAAAGGCTGAAGTCCATGGCACAGCCGGACCAGTTCTCCTCGCTGCGCATCTCCAAGAGCACCATGGACTTCATCCGCTTCGAAGGTGAGGTGGAGAACAAGAGCGTGGTCAAGCGCATCCTGACCAAACTCGAGGGAAAGAGCATCAAACTCAGCGGATTCACGGACGTCCTGAAGGTGCGCACGGCCGAGAACAAAGTCGACTTCCCGACGCGCCACGACTGGGATTCCTTCTTCCGGGACGCCAAGGACATGAACGAGACGGTTCCCGGAGAGCGGCCGGACACCGTCCATCTGGAGGGGCTTCCGTGCAAGTGGTTCGCGCAGAAGGACGGCTCTCCCGACAAGCCTTCGGAGACGGTGCTCAAAACCGTATTCGAGCGGTTCGGCAAGATTCGGAACGTCGACATTCCCATGCTGGATCCCTACCGTGAAGAGATGACTGGGAAGAACTTCAACACGTTCTCGTTCGGAGGACACTTGAACTTTGAAGGATACGTGCAGTATCTGGATCACACGGGCTTCGTCAAAGCCATGGACTCTCTGAGAGGGATGAAACTGATGTTTAAAGGGGATGATGGGAAGGCGGTGGCCTGCAGTATTAAGGTCGGTTTGATTCTCTTCTAGATCGTCTTCTCTATATGAGCTCTGAGATTCTGTTCAGATCCTCCACATCTGAAATGTTCTATTTTTATGACACTCATAATGAATAGTCATGACAAATTATGAAAATATTACAGAATATCTTTATTTTAAGGTAGGAAAACTTGTATTTTGTATATATATATATATATATATATATATATATATATATATATATATATATATATATAGATAATTAATAATTTAATATAGCAAACGGAAGTGTGTGTATATATATATATATATATATATATATATATATATACACATAGGGCTGTCAATCAATTAAAAATTTTAATCTAATTAATTACATACTCTGTGATTTAATTAATCTAAATTAATCGCATACATAATTTTTGCTGTGAAAGTATTAAATATTTCAATTCAAATGAATCAATGCAGGGTTTTTCCCTGGTCAAAAATGGTGTTCAGTGGTGACAGACATGGTCATCCACACAAACAGTAAAAAGTGCCCTACCCACGTGATCTGCGAGCCCGATACTGACAATAAAGTACCCGTCACTATCACTGTAATTCTTTCTTGCCCTCAGCTAACAACAACTTGCTTTGTTTTGGTTTCACCTCTCTCCAGTCTAAACTAACTGATTTTATAGATAGGCCTAATTTACTACACATTTTCATTTAAATAACCTGAAAATATTGTGGATTATTAAGGCTAATTTTACTAACCACTCTTGCTAAATGGGGTAAGCACACTTATGTTCTCATTTCAGAGTTGTTCGAGTAAACGATTCATTATAGACCGTGTGGACAGATCAGTTGTTGTCATGATTCATTAAAATGAATCTGTTCAAATGAGTCATTTGGTCGCGAATCGGACATTAGTGGACGTTGACGCGTTGCGTGCGAATCGCGACTGTTATTCGGACAACGCAAAAGATTTGTCAACACAGAAAACACTTCACCACTGGATAGAATTTTCTTTTTGTTTACTGAAAGTGTGGTTTATGTCAGCTGCACGTGCAGGACGCCTGTCAGAGAAGATGAGGTGACGTTCTTTTGAGCACCAGCGGTTATTCAGGAAAAACATTCTCCGAATGCACCTCATGAAACATGGATTCGGTCTTATGAACTTTTAGCATTGTGTCAGTTGATTTAGATTATTATGTGTTAGGTAGAGAGAGTGCAAAGACGGTGCTTACTTTGAAGACGAGCGCGCACGAGGGAGGAGCTCTGCTCGTTCTGTCCTTCAGCCTCCTTCATTTTACAGTCGAATGGTGGCTAGAATGGCTCCAGGTTCAAAGGTCAATACGGAATGGATTAATCTGAGTTATTATTTTTTTAACACGTTATTTTGACAGCCCTAAAATATATATATATATACACACACTTCCGTTTGTTATATTAAATATCTATCTATCTATCTATCTATCTATCATCTATATATATATATATATATATATATATATATATATATATATATATATATATATATATATATATATATAATTATACGAGATATATTATATATATATATATATATATATATATATATATAATTATAGTTATATCACAGTTTCCATTTATATATTATTTAGTATATATTAACATTTAATATTAATATTTAAGTGTATATATATATATATATATATATATATATATATATATATTTATACATACATATATAAAAATACAATAATTATGTGTAAATATTACAGTTATATCACAATTATCATTAATATTTTCATATATATTAGGGTCCAAAAGTCTGAGACGAGTCTGTTAGAATGCTTCTATTTTGTTCTTTTCTAATTTAATACTTAATTAAATTAATAATTAAATTTCTTCATCACCGTTTATGACAATTACAATTTTTTAATTTTACATCATAACTTTTTATTCATTTACAATTTTTGAATTGGTCGTAAAAAACTTGATTTCCTGGTTTCAGTGTGTTTTCAGACCAATGGATTTATATAAAATCATATATGATCATTTATATTATATTTTAACATAATTATACTCAGTTTCTGTAGGGATTTTCACGTGAGTCTGTAACAGTTGTTTTCGCTTTAATTTTAGATCAAGTTTTAGCCATTTTGTTGTGTGTTTTTGTCAGTTTTTGTTCATTTTAATACTTCCAACTTAAACTAAACGAAAATGTGAAAGCAACTAGAAACTGAAAATAAGTTCAAGGTTTTTTTAGATTTTATTTTATTTCAGTTAACGTTTACTGTATTTCAAGTAACAAATTGTTTTAGTTGTAGTTAACGATAATAACCCTGGTCTGTGAAATACAGAGCACAGAAGAAAAGCTCACAGAAATGTGTTTGTGAAGTTCTTTTGTCAGAAGCTTATTTTACCACATTGAACAGACTCAAGTTCACCACAGCTCGACTCTGCTGCATTTTGGCATTGAGCAGATTTCAATTTTAATTAGTCGGGCAAGTCTTCAGGCGTATAATGTGAAGCACTAATACAAGAGGATTGTGTTAATGTGATGGAGTCTGTTGAACAGAGCACTTGAATAACACCGGCACTTTAAGGGCCTTTAATTAAATGAAAGTCGGCGCTGGGCTGTATTATCATTTGAAGGATTATTCAGCAGAGCAAAGACACCTGAGGTTATGTGAGGACACAGAAAGTTAAATTAACTGTTCATTATGACAGTGAACTTTATCCAAAGCATGTTCGTTTGGTGAAATGTGAAGTTAAAGTGTGTGTCAAGAACTCAAAGCCATTTAACATTTACTTTTAACTTTAAAACCATCCGAAAGAACATGAAATTATATTTTGCAAAATGAAAATGAAGCCTGTTTTCAGGACCATTACCTTTTATTGCATTGAGATTTTTTAAAGCAATTAACTTTTTGTAAAAAATAAATAAATAAATAAATAAAAATAGGTTTTTAGACGAAAAGAACCATTTGTTCAGACAGCAGTAAATCTGAAGTTTAAAGATGTTTATTACAGGACATTATAAGCATAACCTGAACATTCATCCTCTCTCAGGTGACCTTTGACACGACGAAACACCTGAGTGATTCCTCACTGAAGAAACGACAGCAGGAGCGACTGAAACTCCAGGAGCTGGAGAAACAACGAGAGGAGCAGAAACGCAGAGAGAAAGAGGAAGAGGAGCGGCGGAAGGAGGAAGAGAGGTATGAGACTTATTTAAGACTTATTTAGACTTATTTAAACAGCCATTCTAGCTAATATTTCTAATCTATCAACTATAATAGTATCTGTCTGAAACATGCTAGCAATGCAATAATATGTATATTATAGTAACCACATAGCAACATCCTAGCAACCACCCAGAATACCCAAGCATCACCCTAGCAACCACTCAGAATACCCTTGAAACAGCATAGCAACACCCTAGCAACCACATAAAAACATGTGAGCAACCACCCCGAATACTACCATATAGCAAGACCCTAGCAACCACATAGCAACACCCTAGCAACCACTCAGAATACCCTCGAAACAGCATAGCAAAACTCTAGCAACCACCCAAGTACCATAGCAACTGCATAGCAACACCCTAGCAACCACTGTGAGTACCCTAGCAACACCTTAGCAACCACTCACAATACACATACAACCGCATAGCAATACCCTAGCAACCACCCCAATTACCCTAGCAACTGTATAGCAAGACCCTAGCCACCACTTAGCAACACCCTAGCAACCAGCCAGAGTACTCTAGCAACTGCATAGCAACACCCTATCAACCACCCAGAATACCCTCAAAACAACATAGCACCACCATAGCAACCACCCTGAATAGGGTATAAGAAAGCAACCACATAGCACCACTCTAGCAGCTGCATAGCAACACCATAGCAACCACCATGAATACCCTAGCAACCACTGTGAGTACCCTAGCAACTGCATAACAACACTCTAGCAACCACCCAGAATACACTAACAACCACATAGCAACACCCTAGCAACTGCATGGCAAACTATTTGTCTGAGAGACTTGTACCTGATTCAAACTTAAAACTACTTTAAATTTATATCCTTTAAACTTCAAGCTTTCAAAACTGCTTCAAACATTAAACTACATCTCTCTTTACACTGTATTACACTTTAAGCTTTTACAATTACTTCAAACTTTCAGGCTAGGCTTTCTCAAGCCAACATCAGAGTTTGTTAAAGATATGATATATATCTCAATAATTCTGTATTATATAAAACATTGTATGAATCAAATGAATATCATTTTGGTATTTATGATGTTGGTTACATTTTCATCACCTCGCTCTGTTTTCACAAGCCGTTTTTAAGAAGCTCCAGTAATCAGTGAATGTTGATCATGTCTCAGAAAACAGCGTGAGCAGGAGGAGCAGGAGAAGGAGAGGAGGAGGGAGGAGAAACTGCGCAAACGAGAGCAGAAGATAAAGGAGAAAGAGGAGAAGAAGAACCAGAAGAAGATGAAGAAGCAGCAGGAGGAAGAACAGAAGAAGCTGCACCTGAAGATCGCCATGGAGGAGAGGAAACTGCTGCTGGCTCAGAGGAACCTGGAGTCCATCCGGCTCATCGCCGAGTTACTGAGCCGAGCAAAGGTCAGTCACATGACCTTATTCTACACCCGACTTCCATTGACACCTATCACACTCAAAGGTCTTCATGACAATCCGCCAAAATAAAAGTCTGGTTTAACTCGAAGAAATTATGACTGTAATATATTAGTATTGTACAGTAGAATGCACTTCTCAAAGTAGTAATAATAAAATAATTATTCAAACTGTATTTTTTAGGAATAATCACAATTTTTCATCCAGTGTTGTGCAGCATTTTTTTTTTTGCCAAAAAATACAAGGAATTGTTAAATTTTCATGTGAAGATAAATTAAATTAATATTTTATGCTTTTGTTTGATTAGCACCGTTTTTGATATTTTGATATTTGTATTAAATCATGAATCAAGAAAAATTATGAAACATAAAAATAAAACATTTCAATGCCTTTGATTATTAAAATTTAATCTAGAAACTTAAATCTAGAAAAATTCAAATGGAAAAGAGATTTTGAGAAAAATATTTGGGGAAAGAGCCTTAAACATTTAATTTTTATTAAACATTTAATACATTTTTGTTAAAGTGTATTTGTTTCAGGATTTCAATTAATTAGTCATGCTTTTTGATTACTAAAATATAACTAAATCATTAAAATGAAATGCAGAAAAATTTAACAAAAACATGAAATATGGGAGAAAAAATATAACATTTGTCTTAAACCTTTAATAAATTGTTGTTAAATTGCAAATGTTTCATGATTTTAATTAATTAGTCATGCTTTTTGATTGCTAAAATATAAATTAATCATTTGAAAAATAAAAATAAAGAGAATGCTGAAAAGTTATATAAATATATATATTTCTTAATTTTTAACACTTTAAATTGGTGGTTGTTAATTTGTATAGGCTTCATTATTTTAATTAATTAGACATGCTTTTTGATTATTAAAATGTAATAAAACCATTAAAATGGGATGCAGAAAAATTAAAACAAAAACACAGAATTTGGGAAAAATAAAAGGATTTCATAGGGCCTTAAAAACTTAATTTTTCTTTGTTAAAGCATATACGTTTCATGATTTAAGATAATTACTCATGCTTTTTGATTGATAAATGTAATTTGTTCATTAAAATGGAGTCCAGAAAAATTTGAACCAGGAAAAAAAACGGAATGCAGAAAAAAAATTGGATACAAATAAAACAGATGTCATGGGGCCCTAAACATTTTTTATTTTTTAATAGGTTAAATGTTGTTAAATCTTATAGGCTTCATTATTTAAATTAATTAGACATGCTTTTTGATTATTAAAATGTAATAAAACCATTGAAATGGGATGCAAAAAATAAATAAATAAAACAAAAGCACAGAATTTCGGAAAAATAAAACAGAATTTGAGCAAAAGTAAAAGGATTTCATAGACCCTTGAAACCTGATTATTAAAATGTAATAAAGTCGTTAAAATGGAATGCAAAAAGTTAAAACGGAATTCAGAAAAATGTAAATAAAAACACAAAATATGGGGAAAAAATAAAGCAGAATTTGAGAAAAAAAAAAAAAAAAAGGATTTCATAGGGCCTTAAACTTAAACTTTGGTTAAATTGTATATGTTTCATGATTTTAATTAATTAGTCATGCAGTTTGATTACTCAAATTTAAATGAATCATTAAAAGGGAGTCCAGAAAAATTAAAATGTGGAAAAAAATGGAATGCAGAAATTGTAAAAAGGGAAGAAAAAAAAATGGAATTTGAACAAAAATAAAATTTCATAGGGCCCTAAAAATGTAATATTTCTTAAACTTCTAATAGGTTGTTGTTAAATTGTATAAGTTTCATGATTTTAATTAATTAGGCGTTCATTTTTGATTACTAAAATATAATCATTAAAACAGATTCCAGAAACATTAAAAATGGGAAATATTTGAAGCAGCAGTTGCAGGTGTTGACTGAAGGGAGTGTTTGTGTCCTCAGAGCCTGAAGCAGCAGCAGCTGGAGCAGCAGAGGGCGGAGCTGGCGCGGCTGCAGCAGCTGGAGGAGCGCAGACGGCAGCAGGAGGAGGAGCTGCGGCGCGTGGAGGCCGAGAAAGCGCGCGCGCTGGAGCTCCAGAGGAAAGAGCGCGAGCTGCGCGACAGACTGCTGGGAAACCTGCTGAAGAAGAGCACCAACACAGACGGCCAGGACGAGAACGCTCTCACCTGCGACAACACCGTTATCGACCTGGATCTTCAGATCTGCGACGCGCCGGCGCAGGTGAACGGCGTGTCGCCGAAAGCGGACGAGATAAATCCGGCATCCCTGGTGAAGCCGGACAACCAGGACAGCAAACCGAAGAAACAGGAGAACGTTGAGGACCAGAAAGTCGCAGCCGACAGCGACAGACGTGAGCGCAGCAATCACGCGCGGCGCCGCAGCAGCGGGAGGCGCAGTCACAGTCGGAACGGACGGAGGCGCGGCCGCGAGCGCAGCGGCAGTTGCAGGAGGAGCAGGAGCCGAACCACGCGACACAGGCGTCACGGAGCGAGTCCGGAGCGCCGCAGGAAGTACAGTCACGGCCCGAGCAGCAGCAAAAGTCGCAGCAGCAGCCGCAGTCGCAGGGGAAGCAGCAGCAGGAGTCGCTCGTCCAGTCGAGGACGTGGACGACACTCGCACCACCGCTCCAGACGATACTGACGATACTGAGAGAAACAGAAGAAGAAAAACCTACAGTGTGACAAACACGTCCTGGTCACATTCACCACAAAATACAAAGGAAAATAAGAAATTATCTTTTGCTTAAAGAAAATGAGGCCTGCTTTAGGATCAATAAGATTTTATTTTTATTTTTCCCAACAAATTGTCTTTTTCATAAAGAACATGAAGCCTGATTTAGGATCATTAATATTTTTATTTCAATTTTTTAATTTTTCCCACCAACAAATTATATTTTTTTTATAATGAAAATTGGGCCTGTTTTAGGATTTATTTTTAATTTTTTTCTGTTTTAGGATATTTATTTAGTGTTTATTTTTGTTGTTGTTTTTTACAGCAAATTATATTTTTCATAAAGAAAAGAAGTTTTAAGATCAATAATTATTTTTATTTTTCCTTGCAAATTATTCATAATGAAAAGTAGGCCTGTTTTAGAATTGTATTTTTTATTTTTCCCAGATTTTTTTTTCCCCCAACAAACAAACAAACAAACATGAAATCTGATTTAGGATCATTAAGATTTTATTTTAAATTTGGTTATTTTTCCCCTTTTCCCCATAAATTTTTTCATAATGGAAATTAGGCTTAATTAATTCATTTTAAATAATTGTTTTTTCCCATAAAAAACATGGTAATTTAATTAATACGAATCTTTAATTTTTTCATTATTTATTTTATTTTTATTTTTTGCAGCAAATTATATTTTTCAGAAAGAAAAGTTTTAGGATCAATAAGTTTTATTTTTATTTTTTCAACATTTTTTTATTTTTCCCAGCAAATTGTTTTCATAATGAAAATAGGCCTATTTTAGAATTGTATTTTTTATTTTTCCCAGATTTTTTATTTATTTATTTATTTTTTCATAAAAAACATGAAACCTGTTTTAGGATAATTAAGTTTTTATTTTTCCATTATTTTTATTTTTATTTTACAGCAAATTATATTTTTCATAAAGAAAATGAGTTTTGGGATCAATAAAATTTTATTTTTTATTTTTCCTAGCAAACCATTTTTTCCCATAAACATGAAGCCTGTTTTAGGAATCTGACCATTACGATTTTTATTTTTATTTTTATTTCAGGTTATTTAGGATTATTTCAGTTGAGCACATTTTTCCCTCAACTTTTCAGCATAATATCTGTAATGCATCCATATATTATATATACATATATTTTCCTTTTTGAATTTGTGATTCTCATTAGATTCTTTAATTTTTTTAATAGTACAATTTACTGAATTGCAGCATAAATTAAAAGCAGTACAAAAAATAAATACCATGATGTATAACTAATGTATTATTACTATTTTCTATCAATTTTTATTTCAAAATAATGACACCCACAAAACAATCCCTAAATATTGTCTCTAATTATAGGCTTCATTTTCTTTAAACAAATAATTTCTCTCTCTCTCTCTCTCTCGATTTTGAGGTGAATGATGACCTGGACGTGTTCTTGATCAGTTTGTAAGATTCACTGCTTGAATTAAACGCTACAGTATCTTGACCTTATTTGACTGTATTTTTCCCATTAGTATCACGTTTTATTGTCTAAGTTTGCCTTACGAAGACTGAAGCTTTGTTATAGTCTGTGCCACAGATTTCTTTAGGATTGTTTGGTTCAGCGTTATTATTCTCCATAGACTACAATCCTTGGTTTATGACTTGAATTTGACTTTGTTGAAAGAGTTTATGATCTGTTTATTTCAAGCATCTCAATGCAGTTTTATATAGGACTCTCAACCCTTGTAGAAGTTGGATGGATAGCCGTCATTTTTTACCGGGGAATCCAACTGTTTCCTCGGCACAAGCACAGTACTTGATTGAGGTTGAAAACGCACATGTAAAGTCATTACAAACACTGTTTTATGGCAGATGCACCACTGAAGGACGTGTTTGTAATTCGTATTAACTCAAGTTACCTTCCTGGCAGGTCTCAATAAAGCAGTGCTTTGGATCCTACCAAGTGTCTTGATTCATTTTACATTTTAAAGTGTACTTCACCACAGGCAAAATGGGCTTTCAGTAAAGCTTAGCTGCCTGTGCAAGGTGAACATTTTCTTTTAAATAAAAAAGGCTGCTGTTTTCCCTTTTGTCTAGGTAGTAAAACGCCACGCCCACCACAGTCTGTTATGGATACGCTTGGTAAAATACCACCTGGTTTAGTAGGAAATACTTCTTAGCAAACTTTTAGTTGTAATGGTGTCGACTTGTATTGTTCCCGGCTTCAAGAATTCAAAGAGTAAATGTTTAGCGGGAGCGAGTTACTTTTGGTTTCCAGAAGGATCCAGCGTGAAAGAATCAATGAATCGTGAATATGGCGACGTCGCGACAGACAATCTGAAGAACCTCCATGTTTGTAGTAAACATTTCAAACTGCCTGACAACGAACACTGACTGTTCTGTCAGCAAAATGTCATCACGTACAGGTAAGAAAGCTGTTGCCATAGTTTTCCTTTTTTTTTTTTACCATAATGCTGTTTAAAAGGTAGACAAATTATGATACAAAAAACGGTGCTGTTGATCCGTCTGCCCGTGGCAGGAATACAAGAATGCGGAAGTATAATCTTTTCACGAATTTTGTGACATAAATGTGAATTTCTCGGTCGCACAGAGAATGAGAAAACATTAATTTACATATACTTCCGAGAGTAAAAATACAAAACAGGTTTAAGACCTTATGTAGCCCCGCCCCTTTTCAGCGCTGCGCTCGTTGTCTTTTGACTTCCGGCTTGTATTTCCACAGCGATCTTGTATTTATGAATGAACTGCTCATTTTAAAATCTTCCCGGTCTACTGACATTTGTTAAGACATCTGCTTTAAACATAACAATGCTCGTGATAACTTTCATTGACTCTACAACAGGTAAATCCACTTCACCAGCTAATTATTCTTATTCTTATTTCCGCAAAACCGGAAGTTCAAAGACAATATTCTAAAGATGGCGGCGCGCTTGTTTCTCTGGAAATACAAATGAAATTACGAAAAACATTAATTCAAAATCTGCTGCTCAGTTAAACTAACAGGAGTATCATCCAAATAATGTTATACTTCAATAATGTTATATATCTGGTTTTATATTTAATATTTACCTCCCTTGAGATTTTAAAGGAAACCTATTATACCTTTTCACAAGATGTAATATAAGTCTCTGGTGTCTCCAGAATGTGTCTGTGAAGTTTCAGCTCAAAATACCCCACAGATCATTTATTATAGCTTGTCAAATTTGCCCCTATTTGGGTGTGAGCAAAAACACGCCGTTTTTGTGTGTGTCCCTTTAAATGCAAATGAGCTGCTGCTCCAGAAGAGGGCGGAGCTTTAACAGCTCAACAACAACAAAGCTGGAGAATCTCACGCAGCCAAAATGAGGATTGTCAGTAACGGTGTTCAGCCTTACAAACCGGAGTCGTCACTGATGGAGAGACTCAGGAAGAAGTTACAACTTTTAGAATGAAACTGGACGTTTCTGAATGGTTAGTGGATAAATTTATATAGTTGCTGTGGAGTTGATTCAACTCATCCTCTAGCATGTGCTGTCATGTTCATCTTTTGTGCAAATCCAGGTTGAATTGACCCTCGGCTTCCGGCAAGATGGCGGAGTGAATAGCCGCAACGTTACGAGCTCTCGGCATCAAACCGGTTTTAAAGCACATATTGACCGCCAGCCTCTGCAAATGCAGCTGAAATAAATTACAAGAAAAGATTAACACAAACTCTCAGTGAAAGACCAAACGAACACAACTATAATGCCTAGAAAGTCCGGACAGAAGCGTCCTAACGACTCCATGTCCAACGAGGAGGGGGCTAGCTGCTTAGCTAGCGACCATGAGTATACCAACGACGGAATGGATTGCAACCAGCAAACAAGCCTCGAAGAAGTATTCCCGCCCTTGCCCATAACGCCAAGTAAGCCTCCGCTTCATAAGAAACCAACTTTTACTAAAGAAGCCGGGTTCGGCTCAGACGATGCAGTGCGCTCCTTGGCTGATCTTATTAACAACAGGAGCGACACCCTCGAAAAAATGGTGGAATCTGTACGCGGCGACATTAAAGTCTTAAATGCAAAGGTGGTTTACATCGAGAAGAGGGTGCAAAGGAACGAGGATTCTGCTTTGAAAACCATGAACCGGGTTAGTGAGCTGGAGCGATACAGCCGCCGGTGAAACCTGCGGCTCCAAGGGCTGACAGAGGACAGGGAGGAGGATGTGCGGGATCGAGTAACCAGTGTCTGTTAGGCGATTCTACCGGAGGAAAAGGAAAGCCTCCCTGCTGTTATAGACGTCGCGCATCGGTCGGGAAAACTTCGGCAATATCAGACGAAACCTAGAGGTGTTGTCATGAGATTTATCTCTCGAAGATACAGGGATGCAGTTTGGAAAGCAGCAAAAAACAACTCTTATCTCCAAAACAACGGTCTTCGCTTCTCAGAGGACTTAACCCAAGAGGACAGAGAGAACAGACAAAAACTGTGGCCGCACATAAAGAAAGCTCGGGATGAAGGAAAAACGGCCTATTTCGTGGGAGGAAAAGGATTTGTGAATGGTTCGGAAATTCATCTGTAATCTGTCAAGCTTAGTTCAGAAGGTTTGTCTAAGAAGTGCCTCGTGTTCAGGTCATTCTAGGATAATTACTCTGAATGGTTGTATCTCAGGGTAAAATTTTGTGTTACTTAGATAGCAGGTGAAGTTCCTGCTGGTTCAAAAAAAAAAAAAAAGGGGTAACGTTATAATTTTTATACGTCTCTTACTTATACGGTTATATGATATTGAACATTATTTTTTTTTTACGTGAGTGATGTTAAGGTTATGTTATGGTGCTGAGTTATAATCCTTAATATGGTGCCGATCTCGACAGCCTACTGTTACTTATCAACACTAGTAGTAGGCTATTTAACCAAGGCTTTTCTAAGGTTAAGTTCTTTATCTTTCATAGTTTTTATTTTTGTCTTTATTAATGTTGTCATTTATCTCACTAAATGCCAGGGGTCTTCGCAATAGTGTTAAGAGAAAAGCATTATTTTTGTTCACAAAACAATTCAAGTCAGACTTTGTTTATTTTCAAGAATCTCACTCTAATGAGGACGATTCTAACTTTTGGAGGTCTCAATGGGGAAATACTATATGGCTCTCCCACGGAACAGAGCGGTCAGCTGGGGTAGCCTCTTTAAATAACAGGTTTAATGGAAATGTCTTGACCACACAATGTGATCTAGACGGTCACTTTATTTGCCAAGTTATTGAACACAATGACTCAACCTACTTAGTTTCTAATATCTATGGGTACAATACCAAGAAAGAAAATGTGAACCTTTTGTTGTCAATTGAAAATATTTTTACAGGTTGGTTGGTTAGATTCCCAAATGCGCTTATATTGTTAGGAGGTGATTTTAACATTATTCTAGACGGTTCTATAGATAAAAGTCTACCCTCTCAGCGTAACAATTCAGACTCATACTTGACTGACTTTATAAGAAGATTTAAATTGATAGATATATGGAGAGAGAAGAATCCTAATAGCAGATTGTATACCTGGAGTAATAAATCAGGCTCTAGGCAATCACGACTGGACTATTGGCTTATATCTGACAGTTTAAACAAGGATTATGTTGATGTTAGCATCTGCCCTACTCCCTTAACTGATCATAAAGCTATTTGCATATCTCTTAATATCTCAGCTGGTTCTACACTTACCACACACTCAAGTTATTGGAAGCTTAACTGTTCTGCACTGCAAAATGGGATAGTCCAATATAAGATTAAGGACATGATTTCACTTTATTGGTCTAAAGCAAACAAAGAAAACTGTTTCGGGCTCAACTGGGACCTGCTCAAATATGAGATAGGAAAATATTTAAGAAAGTTTGGTGCTGAAACAGTCAAAGCCAGGAAAGCGGAGGAGTTAAAGATTGTCTCTAATATAACAAATTTATCCTGCAGAGAATTTGACTCCCTAACAAAGGAGGAAAAAGAAGGGTTATCTTACTCACAAATCAAACTTGATGAAATGTATCGGCAAAAAGCAAAGGGTGCCTTTATCAGGTCTCGCTCTAAGTGGTTAGAAGAAGGTGAACAAAACTCTCGTTATTTCTTTAGTTTAGAGAAATATCGTTCCACCAACAACAGTATCAGTAAGTTAAATGTTAATGGAGCTATCACTGAAGATCATCGTAAAATATCTGAGTTTTGTTCAAAATTCTATAAAGACTTGTATAGCTCTCAATATAGCCCAACTGTGTCTGATAATTTTTTAACTCCCTTTCAGTGAAGATAATAAGCGAAGTGGATAGAGAGCACTGTGACATGCCTATATCACTTGAAGAAGTACAGCAAGCTGTAAACCAACTAAAAAATAACAAATCGCCAGGGTGTGACGGGCTATCCTCCGAATTTTATAAATCCTTTATAGCTGAACTGTCCCCTTTTTTATTGAAAGTCTTCTTAGAATCCATTGAAAACGAATGCCTCCCCACCTCTCTGACCCAAGGAATAACAGTCCTAATTCCTAAACCAAACAAGGACAAATTATTTTTAGATAATTGGCGCCCAATTTGTTTACTTAACAATGATTATAAAATCTTAGCTCTCTTATTGGCTAGAAGATTACGGTCTGTTCTGGACTCCATCATAGACGAAACACAATCAGGCTTCATGAACAAAAGGCATATAGGAAATAACATTAGGCTCATCTTAGATATTTTAGATTACCCAGAAATGGTAGAGGAAGGTGGGCTCATTCTGTTTGTAGATTTCTACAAAGCATTTGACACCGTTGAGCATCCGTTCATTTTACAGTCCCTTAAAAAATTCGGTTTTGGTGACTTTTTTTCCTCAGCTATTAAAAGTCTTTATAACAATAGTAATAGCTCAATTAGACTACCAGGTGGCATGTCTCCCAGGTTCAATGTCTCTAGAGGCATCCGACAAGGGTGCCCGGCTTCGCCTTACCTCTTCCTATTGGTAGCCCAGCTTTTGTCTGATCATATTAAATCAAGTGAGATAAACGGCATCAATATTTGTGGTAGAGAGCTTATTATATCTCAACTGGCGGACGATACCACTCTCTTTCTTAGAGATGAAAATCAAGTCTCTGGTGCAATAAATACCATAGAAAAATTTTCCATGGCCTCTGGCTTAAGGCTGAATATCAATAAGTGTGAAATCATGTCTATTAAGGACTGCTTGAAATCTTCCATTTGTAATATCCCAGTCAAGAGTGAACTTGTTCACTTAGGTATCACAATTACCAAGGACCAACAAAAAAGGACTTTATTGAACTTCAACCCTATTATTCAAAGAACCAGAAAAAAGCTGAACCAGTGGCTGTTGCGGGATCTCTCCCTCAGAGGCAGAACCCTACTGTCTAAGACAGAAGGTTTATCACGGTTAACATATCCAGCTCTATCTCTGTATGTGGACAAAAAACATATTGCTGAGATTGACAAACTACTTTTTAATTTCTTATGGAAAAATAGAACTCATCATGTGAAGAAGTCTGTTCTAACAAATGACTATGAAAAGGGTGGATTAAACTTTATCGATTTCTGTACTCTTAATAATACTTTTAAAGTAAATTGGTTGAAACATTTCTTTAAAAATCCTAATTCTATTTGGAATGTCATACCGTGTCATATTCTGTCAAAACTGGGTGGGTTGAGCTATTTCTTAACCTGTAATTATAATATTGATAAAGTCCCGATAAAAATGGCATCCTTTCACCGCCAGGCCTTCCTTTCATGGTCTCTTATTTTCAAACACAACTTTTCACCCAACAAATATTACATATGGAACAACAAAGACATACTGTTTAAACACAAATCTTTATTTATTGATTACTGGTTTAATAATAACATTATTTTTGTTGACCAATTATTTAACAGGGATGGTTGTCTTTACTCTTATAATGAGTTTCTAGAAGAATACAAAATTCCTGTGTCTCCTGGAGATTATGCTAAAGTCTTTGGAGCAATTTCCTCTGGTGTCTGCATGTTATATAGAGCTCAACCAAGATTGGACACACAACAACTAACTTTGTTATCGCTGACTGACACTTCAGTTGGTAAGATTTGTTTTTCTTGTAACAATGGTAAGAACAATAAACTAATTAGATCCCTGTTCAAAAAAGATATTATCACAGTCCCATATGTGGTTCCATACTGGAATAAATTTGTGCAAAACATTGACTGGAAGAAGGTCTGGCTCTTACCCAACCGATATTTGCTGACCAACAAAATTAGAGAAATATCATTTAAAATAATTCATAAGTTTTACCCGTCTAATGATCATATTGTAAATTTTTTTTAAAAAGACATTGATGTAATGTGCACTTTCTGCTCTATGAGTATTGAAACAGTTACCCACTTGTTTTGGCACTGCCCTTTTGTCCAGAGTTTCTGGTCTGACATTTGTAATTTTATTGCAGAAAAAATTGAGAAAGATTTCAAGTTGTTTTGGAAGGATGTTCTTTTTGGCCTTTATGACCTCAACAGAACTAAGACTAGGCCTAATGAAACTTTCATTATTAATCTCATTATTCTCTTGGCAAAATTTTACATTCATAAATGTAAGTTTGCGTATTCCAAAACATCTTTTATTGCTTTTAACATTGAGGTCAAGCAATATATCAACACGATTAAGTATTCTCTTAATCAAAAGGCAACAAAAACTGTGAAGGTGTGTAAACAATTTGATATATTTTTGTAAGTCTGTACTTCCCCTGGCAAAATATGATGATGTGAGTCTTTTCTTTATTTTTTGTTTATGTTAAAAAACTTGCAATGTTGGAAACTGCACAATATGTTATTTTTATAAAGGAGATGAACGCTCATGTAAACTGTGCAATTGTTGAATAAAAAAAAAAAAAAAAAAAAAAAGGTTGAATTGACCCTCGTTTGTGAACATTAGAACTGGTACACCGTTGTCGCTTGCAAGAACAAAATGACGGCACCGTGGGTGGAAACGTGCAGATTAAGGGGGGCAGTAATATTGTAATCCCCTTCCCAGTATGGGAGTGAAATCTGAGCAGCTTGTTTTTTCACATGCTTGCAGAGAAAGGCTTACCAAAACAAAGTTACTGGGTTGTCCTTTTTCATGTTTTTTTGGGTTGGTAGATGCATCGATTATAGTACTTAAAAACAGAAAAGTCAGATTTTCACAATATATGTCCCCTTTAAATTTCAATAATTTATCAACACATTCACATGTTAACAGTTCTCTGATGCAACATGCAGGTAAACAAATACAATATTTTAAATATTTAATATTCATTTTTTATTAAGTGTTTTATTTTGATTTTTACTAATTAATTTGACATTTTTATGATTTAATAAAACATTACAGCATCCTACAGAACTTTTCTTAAACTATATTTGCTAAAATGAGTATCTTTATTTTATAAAAATGTAAAAGTCTTTATATTATAAAGACTTTATTATCTTGTTTGCTAGATTCATGTTGATGTATCTCTGTTCAATCCACAGAGTTTATATTAAATACATTATAAAAAAGACAAGGTGAATGACATTAAGTATGGTAAAAAGATTATGAAATTGCTTATAAATATTAATATTAATACAGTTCATTAGTGTTAATTAGTCATTTTTTGGTTGTCAAGAAATGCAGCAACTATCTATCTGCATTTTACAAATCTTCAAACACACTTATCAGGTTCATAATGAGTTAAAATTTTATTAACTTATTGTTACTATTATATTGAAAATTATTATATTGACTGCAAAGTGGCACAATGTTCTAGAGAGCTGCTTAATATTAGTTTACAGAGTAAAAAAATGAATATTTTCACTGCAAAAATGATGGTCAGTAAATGTATCTTGATTTAAGAAATGTTTAGATATTTGTACTGGAAAATAAGACAGAAACACTGAGGAAGAACATCATTTTTTTGCAGTGTTATTCTAAATGTTTTGGTTTACATGTTAGAAACGGACATCAGTCTTCATGGAGGTGTTTATCTTTTCGAGTTCTGGTTGATCCTGTTGTTTTGTTGGATCTCCATCTGCTGAAACGTCAACGAATAAGCAGCTTCTTGCTTTCCGAGTAATAAATGTTGGGGTCTGAATTAAAAGCACTTCTCTGTGTCCATTCAATCTGGACGTGTATAATCTGTATAATCTGATTACGTCTCTCTGTAAAGCCCTGCGCTCAGTATTTCACACACAGAACGGAGCAAACGCTGCTGAACATGGCCACTACAGATGAGGAGCTGTACCCGAGAAAGATCCTGGAGTACATGGAGGGATTCCTGGTTTCAAAGGTTAGGGCTGATGTTAACATTTACATTCATGCATTAAGCAGACGCTTCTGTCCAAAGTGACTTTTATTGTCTTAGTGAGTTTGTACAACAGTACTAAAAAGTTTGGAATAATGAAGATTTTTTTAATGTTTTTGAAAGATGTCTCTGCTGCTCACCAAGGCTGCATTTATTTGATCAAAAATACAGTAAAAATTGTGAAATATTTTTACAGTTTAAAACAACTGTTTTCTATGTGAATATATAGTAAAGTGTAATTTATTCCTGTGATCAAAGCTGAATTTTCAGCATCATTTCTCCAGTCTTCAGTGTCACATGATCCTTCAGAAATCATTCTGATATGATGATTTGATGATTTGATGCTCAAGAAACATTCAACATTAAGATTATTTTTCTGACCCCATTGGCAGATATTTGTTCTTGTTTTAAGCATAAACTCAATAAACAAGACTTAATATCTTCAGTCATTTTGCTTCTCCAGTAAATGTATCTTGATGTAAGAATGTTTACATGTTTGTACTGGAAAACAAGATAAAAATACTGAGGAAGAACATGATTTTCGTTGTCAGACTCTGTTCACTGCGTGTGAGCTGGGAGTGTTTGAGCTGCTGAATGAGTCGTGGATGTCTGCGTCACAGCTGGCTCAGGCTCTGAACACCAGTGAGGACGGCACTGAACGCCTGCTGTCTGCATGTGTCGGCCTGGAGCTTCTGAACGCACACACAAACCCTGACGGAGCAGGTACCACAAACACGCCGTTCACTGATCAACACCGTATTATAGTAGCTGAATCTGCAGTTAAAGGTGCTTCGGACTGCTAGAAAGCTTGGGAAAAGAAACCTCTTCAAGCTGATCATCATGTGAAATCTGACAAATGTATTACATTTCTGATGTCCAAACTCAAAGCATTTCAACCATTCACTGCAAATGTTTTTCCTCTGTACATTTTTGTCTTGTTTTCCAGCACAAATATCTAAACATTCTTAAATCAAGATGCATTTACTGGAGAAGCAAAATGAGTCTTGTTTTATGAAAAAAATATCCAAAATTAAGTGATTTTCTGCTTAAAACAAGAACAAATATCTGCCAGTGGGGTCAGAAAAATAAACTTAATTCAAAGGGAAAACAAGATTATTTTTTTGACTCCATTGGCAGATTTTTTAAAAGTACAAATTAATACAAATGCCCAAGAAATTCATTTTATGATTGCAAAAATGTACTTGTATAAGTATATGTTATTATATAAATGCATATTATTATTATTATAACAGGTATATGCAATATCACAAAAGAAAGGCAGCTGTTTTCATGAATATGAGCACGATTTTTAATGTGATATTGTGACTTACACTTGAGAAACAAGTTTTTGATATTTCAGCAACAAAAATAGAAAATTTAATAGCAGAACTGTTGTGTTTCATTACTAAATGAATCATCTGCTTTGAATGAATCAGTTGAGTAAATGATTCAATGACTCACGCATTAAGTGATTTGCCACCAGCTACTGGTGGTTTTAGTTTCATATTTAAAATAGTTTTTTTTTTTTTTTTTTTGTATTTCTATATACAGTTCTTGATTTAAGAATGTATATAGAAATACAGTACAGTCCAAAACTTTGGAACCACTAAGATTTTTAATGTTTTTAAAAGAAGTTTCGTCTGCTCACCAAGGCTACATTTATTTAATTAAAAATACAGTAAAAACAGTAATATTGTGAAATATTATTACAATTTAAAATAACTGTTTTCTATTTGAATATATTTCACAAAGTAATTTATTCCTGTGATGCAAAGCTGAATTTTCAGCATCATTACTCCAGTCTTCAGTGTCACATGATCCTTCAGAAATCATTCTAATATGCTGATCTGCTGCTCAAGAAACATTTAATGTGTACAATTGTACAAAATATTTGTGTACAATATTTTTTTTCAGGATTATTTGATGAATAGAAAGTTCAAAAGAACAGTTTTTATCTCAAATCTAATCTTTTGTAACATTATAAATGTCTTTACTGCCACTTTTGATTGATTTAATGCATCCTTGCTGAATAAAAATATTCATTTCTTTAATTTCTTTTCAAAAAAATAAAAATAAAAATTCTTACTGACCCCAAACTTTTGAACGGTAGTGTATAATGCTACAGAAGCTTTGTATTTCAGATAAATGCTGTTCTTTTGAACTTTCTATTCATCAAGGAATCCTGGAAAAAAAAGTACACAACTGTTTTCAACATTGAAAATAATCATAAATGTTTCTTGAGCAGCAAATCAGCATATTAGAATGATTTCTGAAGGATCATGTGACACTGAAGACTGGAGTAACGATGCTGAAAATTCAGCTTTGCATCACAGGAATAAATGACTTTGTCAAATATATTTAAATAGTACACAGTTATTTTAAATTGTAATAATATTTCACAATATTACTGTTTTTTACTGTATTTTTAATTAAATAAATGTAGCCTTGGTGAGCAGATGAAACTTCTTTTAAAAACATTAAAAATCTTAGTGGTTCCAAACTTTTGGACTGTACTGTACATTAAAGAACTTAAAGAACTGAGGAAGAACATAATTTTTTGCAGTGTAAAAAAAATGGTAGTTAGTTCTTGATGCCTAATGCATGAAGTAATGTTAAAAAGCTCAACCTCATTGTACAGTGACACTCATTTATTTTACTTAAAAATCCTTTTAGAAGACAGAAAATCATTCAGTAACTTACTGTCAGCTTGATTCTGTTATGAATTAAATGTAATCAGTTACATTTACAGTAAAGTACAAGTACAACACATAAATCTGCACCTCAGTGCTTTGATATTTTACAGCTGAATATAAACGCACTGTGAGTAATTGTGTTTTTTTCACATCTTTACTAGTTCTCTACAGTAACACAGAAATGTCCAGCGTGTTTCTGACCAAGTCCAGCCCGAAGTCTCTGTATCACTCGATTGAGTACAGCTCCAGAACCATCTACCTGTGCTGGCATTACCTGACCGACGCCGTCCGGTGAGAAACTCATTTAGCGCTGTACTGTATCCTATCTGCAGCACATTTTTAAGGCCTCTAAATTATCATAACTAAACATATCAGAACATAACCTGTTGCACACACTCTAGATAATGGTGAAAGTGTCTGTATAAAGGTGGTTGATAGGAGAAATTGATGTCATCAGCTGAAAAGGAAATTCTTCATTTTGATGAATGATTATGAATGCAGAATAACATTACTGATGAATCGTTCACAATAAGAGCAGGAACATGAATTAGAGACTCAGCAGAGTCAGTGTTGATGTCACTTTGAGGTGAGAGAAACTGCATCTGTGTACAAACTCCTGGATCCATTTGACAACCTTCTTCTTCTTTGTCGTGACGTTTCCACCTCAGAGACGGGAAGAACCAGTATGAGAAGGCTTTTGGGGTCAACTCCAAAGACCTGTTTGAAGCCCTTTACAGGTGAGAGCAGTGTGTGTGTGTGTGTATGTGTGCGTGTGTGTGGAGGCTTCAATGTCATTCCCTCACTGACAGTGGTAAATTATTCCATACTTTAGGGCCAGCAACTGCAAAGGCCCTATCTCTCCTATGCTTCAGCCTTGCTCTAGGTTCAGCCAGGAGCATGTAGTCCGTGACCTAAGGGACCTCGATGGGACATATGGTTGTATATGGTCAGAAAGGTAGATCAGGGCTAGACCATTTATGAATTTATAAACAAACACTAAAGCTTCAAAATCAATCCTAAAATGCATTGAAAGCCAGTGAAGGGAGGCCAGTGTAGGAGAAATCTGATCATGCTTGCGTATTCCTTTTAATAGTCTAGCTGCGGCATTCTGCACCAACTGCAGGCTTGAGAAAGATGCCTGGCTGATACCAGCATAGAGGAAATTACAGTAGTCCAATCGAGAAGAGATGAAGATGTGTATAACACTTTCAAAGTCTTTAAATTATAAAAAAAAAAAGGTTTGACTATGGATAAAAGCCTTAACTGATAAAAACTGGCTTTAACCACAGAATTTAGTTTAAAATCACTGTCCATGATTACTCACAGATTTTTAACAGAGGATTTAATGTAGGGAAGCAAGGAACCCAATTCTGTGTTGAGGGCCACAAGGGTACTATTTGGGCCAAATATCACAATTTCAGTTTTACTCTCATTAAAATGTAAAAAAAATCATGGCCATCCAAGCTTTAATTCCCTTGAGGCAGTCCAATCATTTTAAAGAGCTGGTATATTTTTGTTTCAATGGCAGATAAAGTTGTGTGTTGTCTGCATAACAATGAAATTAAATGCCATACTTTCTTAGAATTGATCCTAATTGGGAGTATGTACAAGCCAAAACGGCATCGGAACCTAGAATAGACCCCTAAGGGACTCCACAAGGAAGGGGTGACAATGGGGACACAAAGTCAAGTCAAGTCATCTTCATTTATATAGTACTTTTCACAATACACATTGTTTCAAAGCAGCTTCACAGTGACAATAGGAAAATTATTATCGAGCTAAAGTTGGTTTTTTAATGGAATGTAAAAAACTGTTAATTATTACTTTAGGGGCCGCTTAAATGACACCTTTCCTACTGAAAAACCAAATACCTTTAATGCATTCTCACTGTTCATTTATGTGTTTAGTCTATAGGTTTGCGTGTTTGATCCATGCAAACTGGAATAATTTGATAACGTTTTATCTATACATAGGGAAAGGAAAGGGAAGGAGGCCTTCACAGGGGATAGTTTAGTTGACACTTCAGGGCTGCGTTATCGTCATGTCTAGATGCAGGTTCTTCATCTCATCTGGATACGGCCTGGATCTGGCAGGCTGCGGCAAACCTCGGGATTAACAGAGAGAGACTAATATTAATGTAGACGCCATTCGAGTACATCAGGTGTTATGGGAAGTGTTCCCTGTTCTGGCTGACCTAATCTGTGGAGCCTAACAATTTACATGAATTGAATTATTGAAGTAGATAATGGTTTATGTGTACACAAGTTTAAACAGATGCCTTTATTCTAGGTATTATCAACTTTCCTGAATTCCAAATGAGCCTACTAAGGGTGTCGAAATGAGCCGAACAATCAAATCAAGTGAGAAAACGACCTCAAAGGTCTTAAGTGGATGTGACTGTTCTTCAGCTGATGTGTGTGTTTCAGGTCTGATGAGGAGATGGTGAAGTTCATGCAGCTGATGAACTCTATCTGGAACATCTGCGGCCGTGATGTCGTCACCGCTTTCAATCTGTCACCGTTCAAATGCATCTGTGATCTCGGAGGTAAGACGCTTCTTACATGAGCCCGCTGCACTGATGATCTGGAGACGGTGCACAAAAAAATCACGTAATCATCGGCACACCATCTACTATGTTTAAATGAAATAGACATTTATGTTGCTTGCAAAATAATCCGTTCTTTCGGAAAAAACAAATCACTTGGAAAGATTGTTAATGGAGAAAGCTTTCTGCCAGCAGGAGTTAACTAGTCATGCAAACCAGACACACTGACCCCAAGTTTTATACATGCAAACCTTTTAGTAAACTAGAGACCTAAGAGATGACACTGTAACTCAGGGATCTGTATCACAGGCTCTTGCAGACAGTTTTGAGGATAAAAATAGCAAAGAATCCACAAGATGGAGCTGTGGAGTTGCTAGCAGTACGTCTTGCACTGAGCCACCTAAAAAGTCTCTATAGGGCAAACACATATTGGTCCATACTGACAGCACTGTGACTGTTGCGTACATCAACCGGCAAGGTGGTCTATGCTCCTGTCACATGTTGCAACTCACCCGCCATCTCCTCCTCTGGAGTCGGAAGCATCTGAGGACACTTTGTGCAATTCACATCCCCGGTGTGCTCAACCATGTGGCTGACAAGCTCTCACGAGCTGCACTTCCCGGGAGAATGGAGACTCCATCCCCAGGTAATCCAGCTGCTTTGGAGACATCTTCGGAGCTGCTCAAATAGACCTGTTTGCCTCTCCAGAAACCTTTCACTGCCAGTTGTTTTACTCCCTGACCGAGGGAACACTGCGCAAATATGCGTTCCTCCCAGTGAGCCTACTCACACAGACACTGTGCAAAGTCAGGGAAGGACGAGGAGCAGGTTCTTGCTAGTTGCACCCTATTGCCCCAACCGGACCTTGTTCACATAACTGACAGCCCCTCCCTGGTGGATTCCTCTGAGGAAAGATCTACTTTCTCAGAGATGGGGCATGCTATGGCACCTGTGTCCAGACATCTGGAAACTCCATGTCTGGTCCCTGGACGGTAGGTAGCAGACACCATCACTTTGGCACGAGCACCATCTATGAGACATAACCTGTTAACCTGTTCATTGAGTGGTGCTCTTTCACTGAGAAGATCCTCGAAAGTGCTCAGTCAGAGCCATGCTTTCCTTCCTGCAACATGGTTTGGAGAGCTGTCTCGCTTCACCCTCAAGGTATATGCTGCTCTCAATTTTTGAGAAATAACGACCCCATAGGAGGCAAGTCAGTAGGAAAGCACAACCTGTTCGTTAGGTTCCTTAGGGAGGCGAGAAGGTTAAATCCTCCTCAGCCTCCCTTCATACCCTCCTGGGATTTGGCTCTGGTGCTTAGAGCACTTCAGAATGTCCATTTGAGCCTTTGCAGTCAGTAGATCTAAAGATTCTGTTCTATGAAAACTTTGCTACTGGTTGCATTGGCCTCCATCAAGAGGGTAGGGGACCTGCAGGCATTTTCAGTTGTTTTCGGTTGAATCATGCCTAGAGTTCGGGCTGGCTGACTCCAGTGTAACCCTAGGGACCCTGGCCTGGCTCCCTTCAGGGACCAGGTGGTGAACGCTGAGGCAGACTCAGCCCTAGCTTTTGCTCTGTCCCATTCGTGTTCTGTGACTGTAAATTGACAGAACTCAAAACTTCAGGACCTCAGAGCAGCGCTTTGTCTGTTATGGAGGCCAGCAGAATGGAAAGGCTATCTTTAAGCAGAGGATGGCCCACTGGTTAGTGGAGCAGTCTACCAGAAGTGTTGCATCCTCCTGGGCGCTGGCACGTGACACCTCACTGACAGATATATGTAGAGCTGTGGGCTGGGTGACACCTAACACTTTTGCTAGATTCTATAGCGGAGTGTCTGGCACCAGGCCTTCACTTGCTGTATGTTTTGAAGGCCGGTGTTAGGCTGGGTGTACCATATGTAGTGACCCTGAGTAGGATCTCATATGTGTATTCTTCCATAGTGTAGCTCCTAATCGGAAGCCTGTGTTTTTCCCTTGGCAGAGTCCACTCTGCAATCTCTGTCAGGTATAGCCTCCTCCCTAACTGGGCAAGAGCCACCCCAGGGACTTCCATATACAGTACAGCCCTATGGGGTTAGTCTATATGTGTAAACTGCACTTAGATTCTCCCTATGGTAGGATGTGGCTTCCGCAGCATTCCTTTTCATATAGGAAAGTGGTATGCTTTCCAGTGTTATCCTAAGTCTCACTGAGTGGGTTAGGCAGGAACAGTAGTGATCAACCTTCCCTGTGCCCTGTCCCATCTTCTGGCCAAAGGCATGGAGGGATCAGGAGGCTTATGCAGGGCACTGGAAGGGGCAGTATCAGTGGCGCTTTGGTAGGGATTGCTGGGTGAAGATAATAAATATATGAACTATCCCTTCATAATGGCAGGATAAAAAGTTTGTCCTTAACTCTCTGGAGTCGGGTAAAGCGCATTTTGCAGGATTTTTTTCACATTGCAGCAAAACAGACTTAAAATACTCCGTCATTTTTTGTCATAGAAACATAAGTAATATATCAATTGAAACTATAGAATGTCTTCTTTTATTTGTGTACACTCAGAGTAAAAACAAAATGTTGTGCTTTTTGTAAAATAAAGAAAACTAACATTTGCGTGATCTCAAAAATGTCAATTTTTTATGTCAAAATTGACATAAACATGAGAATCCATCAATATTTCTCAAAATGTGCATGCTTTTAAGCTAAAAGCCTATATGAAATGCTATAGAGGTAACATAACTGTTCAGACACTTTGCATCACAGAAATACATATTTTAAAGTATATAATAGAATACCATTGTTTTAAATTGTAATAATATTTCACAGTATTGCTGTTTTTCTGTATGTTTGATATACACCATAATGAGCTTGAGACATGATCACAGAGGGTTTTTTCACAGCCTACCTGACCGAAAGGTCTCATTATTATGCAAGTCATTTCAGGTCATTATTATGCAATTCTTTTGTCTTCTCAGGTGAGAATCACCCATTATTCATGATGATTCACGCCTCCACACATACTGTGTTTCTTGACAAAAAGTGTCTTACAAAAACTAAATCAATATATTGTTTTTTTTACAAAGGAGTAGGGAGGATAACTTTTACATCATTCTGAAGCAAAAACTCTAGTCTACAACCTCCAATACCCAGAAGTCTTGTAAACACAGATTTAATATATATTTTTTGGCTTTATTTCAGTGACTTAAGTTTTTTGGTTTTTCAATAACCACGCATAAGCATTATTCCTTCAAAAACACAAACATGTACATACATGTTCCTCACATATTATGGTAGCCTAGTTTGTGCTGAATACAGTGTAATGACACTTTTTCCATTAATATGTTTATGAACCACTGAAAAAAGCACAAATGTTAGGGCATGTCAAAACTTCTCCAGGCCCCAAATCAGCCTCAGACTCCAGAGGGTTAAGAACAGTGAACCATCTTGTCCGGAGGGTCCAGATGGTTTTGGATGAAATAACTCAAGAATATAATGTGTGGCCTTGAACCTCACGTAACGTTTGTTCCTCGCTCTCTTCCCATCAGGCTGTAGCGGCGCGTTGGCCAAACAGTGTGTATCGGCCTACCCCGAATCAACCGTGACCATCTTTGACCTTCCGAAGGTTGTGAAAACATCCCGGCAGCACTTTGGGTCAGATCAAGACGAGCGGATCTCCTTCTGTGAAGGTACGTGTGTGTATGTGTGTGTGTGAGAAGCATTGGCTGCTCTCTGTGAGGTTAATGTCATGGGCACTTAAGCCATTCCATTAAGTGAATTTATGCTTAAAACAAGAACAAATATCTGAAAAATAAACTTATTTCAAAGGGAAAATAAGATAATTTTTCTGAGCCCATTGGCAGACAGTTGTTCTTGTTTTAAGCATAAACTCACATCAATTTTTCAGTAAACAAGACTTAATATCTTCATTCATTTTGCTTCTCCAGTAAATGTATCCTGATTTAGAAATGTTTAGATATTTGTGCTGGAAAATATGAGGACTGATTACTGCAAAATGTATGTTCATATGCAATTTTGAGGGACTTTATTTAATTAAATACATACACCTCTTTACCTATTTGATTGTCTTAGGTTACCCGACTCCTGCATTAGTTGGTAGTAGTATGCTCTTTAAACAATAAAGCTCTTTCTGATACATTTTTTTTGTTTGTCTCTGACAGGTGACTTCTTTAAGGATGCTCTCCCGCAGGCGGATCTCTACATTCTGGCTCCGGATTCTGCATGACTGGACTGACCAGCGGAGTGTGGAGCTGCTGGTCAAGATTTACCAGTCCTGTAGACCAGGTACACACACAGACTCACACACAGCCTCTTTAATCTCAGAATAACAGTAGAGAGAAGTGAAAATCAGTGAAAATCCCCTTCAGTATAGACCTGTATAGAAAACTGCCCTACATGAGCTCTGATTTTTAAAATGTCTCTTCTGCTCACCAAGGCAGCATTTTTTTGATCAAAAATATCTTCATGTGCAGGTGGAGGCGTGTTGCTGGTCGAATCTCTTCTTCATGAAGATAACAGCGGTCCACTGACAGCGCAGCTTTACTCGCTTAACATGCTGGTGCAGACTGAGGGACGCGAGCGCAAGGGTTCGGACTACAGACGCCTACTCACTGCTGCCGGATTCACCCATGTCCAGATACACACCACCGGCAAGATCTACGACGCCATTCTGGCCTGCAAATAAATCATGCTCTTCCTCAGTATTCCAGTACAAATATCTAAACATTCTTAAATCAAGATGCAGTTACTGGAGAAGAAAAATGACTGAAGATATTAAGTCTTGTGTACATCATCTGTTTTCAGACTGCTCAGCTGAAACATGCTTCTTTAACAGATCAGTGACATCATGCCTGTGTTCATATTTACCGTGTTTTACCTGTGTTCAGGTAAGAGGGCTTGGATTGAAGTTTTACTGTTTTGGTTTACTCTTATAGTGTCATATCATCAGCTACACTGTAAAAAATGAGTTTTCCAAGTTGTAAATAAAACGATTTACATGAAAAGTTTTTTGATTTGATTCAATGTGTCACTTGCTGTTGTATATAGCTTTGGTTATTTTTCTACTGATACCTCTCGAGCATTGTACATAAACATCACTTTACACCTTACATTACCGAGTATTGCCATAATTTTCGCGACAGCGAAGATTCGGTCCTCATTCATGGCCAGGTAGGCTTCCAGCGCTTGCCCAGACAGCAGTGGAACCAGATGATAACTCCGCTCTTCCTCTGAACACCTCTGGTTCTGGCAAGTTCTCAATGTCCTCCCCCTGCTGGAAGACTGGCAACCTCGGCTCCGTTTATGGTGTCATGCATCACGGCAAACATCCCACCACTAGACGTTGCAGCAGGAGAGATGGGTCCTCAAGGTGACATGGACTTTTGATGAACTGGTGGGGATTCTCCTCTCTCTCCGTAGACTCAGCAATGGCCCAGGCCACATCTGACTCAGCGATAGCTTTGGTCTGAGACTGAAGCCCCACCCTAGGTTTCCTGCCTCTCGGTGCAGTCTTGCGAGCAGCCATCCCACTTCTGACACCAAATGTGAGACAATGGTTCTTCACAGGCCCGCTGTCAGGCGAAACTGGGTTCGCAAAAAAAAAAAAAATAACATTGCAGTGATGTAGGGTGTAAAGTGATGTTTATTTACAGGCTCGAGAGGTGAAACAGTCCCAGTAGACAAATAACCAAAGCTATATACAAAAGTAACAAACAAAATAAATAAATATATACACAAACTTCCTCAATGATTACAAATTGCTCATGGCACCACAAGATGAGTGTCACCTGCCAGGTTAACTTTCAACCCACACTCATTGGACTCCATAGTCCAAGCAACGCCCCATTAGTTAAAAACACACATGGAGAGTAAACATTCGGTCTCATGGAGTAAAGAGGGAACACACTATAGACACTTGTCATTCTTCTGCTGGTATGCCATTCTTTCCTAGCAAGTAATGGGTTTATTGGGCTATATTAGCTTAAAAAGACCCTCCAAAATAGGCCACCCTGTTACACCTCTACCCTTTTATGCTGAAAGGCCCTGACACACCAAGCCGGCCGTTGACCAACATCCGTCTGTTGTTGAGTGTCGACCAGCCCAGTTTTGGCAGTGTGTTCAGATCTATCGGCACCATTTGGACCGCTTTGTTTTTTTTGTTTGTTTGTTTTGCACCAATTGAGCATGTTGAATAGAGAAATTGACTTGTTCAGTAAGCTGAAAAGCCAATCGGAGCAGTGGACAAGAGCAAAGTGAGGTTTTACATCATCTTATTAATAATATTTTCATAACAACATGAGCTAACTGGAATGATGAAAGTGAGCAACATGACTGATATTTAAAATGGTACGCAAGCGCTGCTTTCTTTACAGTTTAGTTAGTAATTGCCATTTTATAACAGCGATAAAAACTTGAGCTGTGGTGTATCGTATCATGAATACAGGCTGAATTTACACTACACTGCAAGTCTTAATGCACAGATCCGAACTTTTAACCATATCTGATTTTTTGGCCAGTGTGTTTACATTGACTTTAGATGCGACTGGTATCCGATATCTGTGTTTGCATTACTTCCTGCCCCTAAATGATTTTCATTGATAGTTTTTCATGTAGATCCTCAGGTTTTAAATGGTGCTATTAAAATGATTTATATATTTCATCAAGTGGCCAGGATTAGCCTACCTGTCAGAATGGATAAGTTAACAGCTGTCAGTGTCATGGATGTATTGCAGCGCAAATTCTGACTGAACGAATATAGACTGGAAAATAAAGGTAATTTGCATTTGATATTTTATCTATAGTTATCAGTTTTATAATTTTTTTAATGAATTCGAGGGAGCAAGGGAGAGCTCAAGAGAGAGAGAGTAGCTTCAGTGAAGCTTTTGGATTACACGAAAAACAACAACACGGTGGTCTCTTTTAAATTAACGGGGCAAAAGTTGAAATTCAGCTGCTGAATGTGTGTGTGTTCGCAATTTCTTTCTAGAAAAATAGATAACGTTAGACATAAAGTTCCCACCTGAAGCTGCAGATTTTTAGTGCAAGTGCATACAAGCACATCTGCTTCATAATACAACATTAAAGCTACCTTTTAGTGAGCAAATGTGCCGCCCTCGCCTTGTGATGGCTTGGAATTTTAAATGGGAATCGGATGTGTGTTTAGACATAGGTCGCATGTCCAGAGATCGGATGTGTATTGGATTTAAAACCACATTTGGAAGTGGCTCAGATTGGAATGCGGAAAAATCGGATCTCGTGTGGATTTTTGTGTTTACACGTGTGCAACTAATTCCGATCTGTGTCAGTGTAAACACAGCCACAGTTGAGTGTAACAACGCCCTTCAGCTGTGTTCCTGCAGGGGGCGCTCAACATAATAAATGTAATAAAACATGCAGAGACTCTTGAACCTCAGAGTGAGAAAACTTTATTGATAAAGACAAACAAATATAAACAATAAAGCCTTTTGAATTGCATTTTTAAAAAATATATCACTGAAAGAAAGAGAACAATCCATAAACAATCCTCATTACTTATAAAACACACTCGAACCTTTAAAGTTCAGTGTTCTGCTTTAGATTTCAATAGTTCCTGAAAAAGATGAACACATAAAGCCACAAATAAGTAAATCTCATAAGTTACATATGTAAAATCAGTTTGTGAGAAATTACACAATTAGGTTTCTGATGTGTGAATATGTGCTTGATGTTGTTCAGCTCTTCTGGATCTGATGTCATAAACAAGAAGAATGACAGTAGCCACGCCCACCAGAGCAGAGAGGACCAATCGGATCACAGCTTCAGTAGGACCACAACAGTGGACAGAGTCTGAGGAATAAAAACATCAAACTGAGATCAGATCAGACAATAAACACTAATATCAAGAATATCTGAAGGACAGGAGAAATGATCTCTACTCACCATAGACAGAAACTCTGAAAGCTTTTAATGATCGTTTTGCTCCATTTATCATCAGCACATAATCTCCAGCATGTTCAGTTGTGATGTTTGTGATGGTCAGAGATCCAGTTTGATTGTCCAGCTTCAGTCTGTCTCTGAATCTCCCATCAAGAACATCATATACAGTGATTCTGTCGACTCGTTTTTTGATTTCAGCTATTAAAGTGTTTTCAGTCCAAAACCTCCACCGAATCACATCAACATCCTTCATTTCAGTAAGATCAGAGTTTAGAGTGATTGAATCTCCCTCCTTCACTGATATTTCATCTGCATCACCAAACAGAGAGAAAACAGAAATAGTGTCACAGATCAACATGTATTAATAAAAATCATAGTTATTTAAGTAAATAGTATTAAACTTATTTCCTTATAAAAACAACAGAACAAAAGGAGCAAAACTGTGTATGGATTTAAATTTTAACTGGTGACAAAATATAAAACAGGAGAAACAAATATTAAACTCACCAAAGACAAGGAGAACGAAAAACTTTTTCACACTGTTGATCTTCAGTTTATATTCTCCAGCATGTTCAGTTGTGATGTTTGTGATGGTCAGAGATCCAGTTTGATTGTCCAGCTTCAGTCTGTCTCTGAATCTCCCATCAAGAACATCATCATATACAGTGAATCTGTCGATCCGTTTATTGATTTCAGCCATTAAAGTGTTTTCAATCCAAAACTCCCACTGAATCACATCATCATCCTTCATTTCAGTAAGACCAGAGTTTAGAGTGACTGAATCTCCCTCCAGCAGTGATATTTTAACTGTATCACCAAACAGAAAAACAAAAACAAAAACAGAAACAGGGTGCATCACAGATTAATATTTATAAATAACTATTATTTTTATTAAAGTAAATAGTATTAAACGTATTTCCTTATAAAACAACAGAACAGAACAAAAGAAGCAAAATTGTGTATGGATTAAAATTTTAACTGGTGATAAAAAATAAAACAGGTGAAACAAATATTAAACTCACCAAAGACAAGGAGAACGAAAAACTTTTTCACACTGTTGATCAGTAGTTTATAATCTCCAGCATGTTCAGTTGTGATGTTTGTGATGGTCAGAGATCCAGTTTGATTGTCCAGCTTCAGTCTGTCTCTGAATCTCCCATCAAGAACATCATCATATACAGTGAATCTGTCGAGCCGTTTATTGATTTCAGCTATTAAAGTGTTTCCAAATCTCCACTGAATCACATCATCATCCTTCATTTCAGTAAGATCAGAGTTTAGAGTGACTGAATCTCCCTTCTTCACTGACACATACTCCTCTTCATCACCAAACGCACCTGAAGAACAGAGTTTTCACAGATTAAAGCTTTAAAATCACTTGATGTTGGTTTGATGAAGCTTCACTAAAACACTTCTAATCATTTAAATGTGAAGTGAATAATATTCTGCAGATACATTAAAAGAGAAATAAACTCATATTGAACAATAACTAATTAAAAAGACACTTTTACTTTAATGTTTAATGTCACACTAAAACTAATGTGGTTGAGTATCTGAGCTTCATATTTATATTATTTTATTTAATCAATCCCTAATAATTCCAATCTGAATTACTGACAATAAAATTACAGTTCAATTATTTCTATATGAGAATAACAGTGAACATTAAAGGTCCCGTTCTTCGTGATCCCATGTTTCAAACTTTAGTTAGTGTGTAATGTTGTTGTTAGAGTATAAATAAAATCTGTAAAATTTTAAAGCTCAAAGTTCAATGCCAAGCGAGATATTTTATTTAACAGAAGTCGCCTACATCGAACGGCCAGTTTGGACTACATCCCTCTACTTCCTTCTTTAATGACGTCACTAAAACAGTTTTTTGACTAACCTCCGCCCACAGGAATACACAAGAGTTGCGTTTGTAGAGTGTGTTTGTCGCCATGTCGTCGAAACGCTGTTATTTTCATCCCGCAGTCCAATCACCGGGTCTGATTCCGGCTCAAATTGATAGGGTAAAATTAAAGACATGTTTACAATAACACTGAGCACGTGCATCTCCACGTTATGGTAAGAGGCGTGACCTTTCCGGGCAAGATGCGCTAAACTGCTGTCAAATCACAACACAGGAACCGCTGGCACAATCAGAACTCGTTACGTATTTCTGAAGGAGGGACTTCATAGAACAAGGAAGTCATCAGCCCGTTTTTATGACAGTGGAAACAGCGGTATACAGATAAGTAAATTATGTGAAAAATACTGTGTTTTTTTACACGCGAAACATGAACACGTTATATTGCACACTATAAACACAATCAAAGCTTCAAAAAACCACGAAAAACGGGACCTTTAATCTTCTCTGACTAATCTAACCAGTCATTTATTACATGGTACGAGAACAGAAGAAACTGAATCCATTAAAACATGTTTAAAACTCACCATCCAGACGCCAGAAACACAAACAGAACAAAACAATCCAAAACATCTTCAGTGGTTTCAGTCCACAAATATGAAAAGACAAACTCTTCAAAACTGCTTCAGTAATAAAGTGACAGATGCACTCATGTGAAGCTGCTCTGTAGTAATCTATCTCACCTCCCCCCAAACACTCCCCAACATTACCACATCGCACGAGAAAAACAAAACAACAACAACAACAACAACAAAAAAAAAACCTTTTTGTGCAATTCTGAGAGTGCTCCACACAGGTGAGTGGGCCTGTACAAACCACCTGTAGTAACACACTCCCCTCTGTGCACTAGACACTTTTTAGACACACATAAATCATACAAAAGTCTCTATTACATGTTTGTTTATATGCTCATGCCCAAAAAATCATTTTGCACTGTTCCCCAGCCAGCTGCTTAACTTACAATGTTTATTTGCACATGTACAGTATTTATGCGAAAGCATTTGTATATTTTTATGTATTTATACATAGTATACGTATAGTCAGATTCTCTCAGTAGGTTTGTTGTGTATAGGTTTATACTGTCTGTGTTTATGTAGCACTGTGGTCCTGTGAGACACGACATTTCATTTCATTGTATGTCACCACATACGCAGAATGACAATAATGATCAACTTGGCTTGACTAGTAAAATAAAGTGAAACTCCACCGTCAGCTTAAATAACTGTACATCTTTAAGTGTTAATGTATATGACTGTGACCATTTAGCTAATTAATTCAACCTCTGAACTTTGTCACTTTGAGCTCAAGTGGGCCTCAACTTCCAGTAGATCAATGACATTATTTTCAACAGAAATAAACTGACCCATAACATTATAAAAATGTCTTAACAAGATGAAGCAGCAGTTTCTTCTTGTCAACTTTTATCTTGTTGCTTCATCTTGATGTTGCTTCATCAAGATGGAGCAACAGTTTCATCTTGTCACGAGATCCTGTGAGTGTCTGGCTCTGATCTCTCCTGTAACTGTCTTCAGATCATTTGTGACTCTGGACCACAAAACCAGTCATAAGTCGCACAGGTATATTTTTAGCAATAGCCAACAATACATTGTATGGGTCAAAATTATCAATTTTTGTTTTATGCCAAAAATAATTAGGATTTTAAGTAAAGTTAAGTTCCATGAAGATATTTCCTACCGTAAATTATATATATATATATTTCCCCTTCATTAGTAATATGAGTTGCTAAGGACTTAATTTTGACAACTTTAAAGGCGATTTTCTCAATATTTTGATTTTTTTTTTTTTTGCACCCTCACATTACAGTTTTTCAAATAGTTGTATCTCGGCCAAATATTGTCCTATCCCAAATCATACATCAATGGAAAGACCTGGAAGTCAGCTGATGTGAGCTTGACTGACGTGACCTGCCAGAACTGATGCTACGCTTGATTTCTGTCAGGACCACTATCATCAAATATGATTGATAACTGCATACAGTTTGTATTGGTGGTGTGGTTCTGTTCTGGGCAAGAACTCCCTGCGCATTCATGCAGCCTGGCATGGATAAGAGCAAGGAGAGCAGCAATAACCCCCAAAACAAATCCATATGTTGAAATTGGTAATGTTACCAATACCTGAAAACCTTAAGCCTAAATGTTGCCAACAATACTGGAAAGCCTAAACAATGAGCATGTTGTCCTTACCAAGATGTTGCCAATAACCACATAAGCTACAGCAACAAACATGTTGCCCCCCCCAAAAAAAAAAAACTTAGCAACAACAAGCATATCTATGAATGACATGCCATCTGGAATGAAGAAGTGAAGACTGAGTTATCAAATGAATCAACACTGCTTGCTTATGGTTTGTATCCACCATCCAAGTCCCAGTTCTTTTGAGTGATGAATGTTACTACTATTGCTGATATTGACAGTTAATCCTCTCATGCATGTGCAGAAGTGCATGCTTGTTGATCGTAGTCTTGTGGTAAACCTTCATCTGTGCAAGTTGACATTTAATCTTTTCTCAGAATGTGAAGATGGATTCTCTTCTAGAAAGGTGTCCTTCTCTGCTGTGGCCACTTGGGTAAAACATCCTTAACTGCTCCCCTGCAACAGAAAAACTGCTGTGAGCTAGAGATAAGAGATGGAGATTCCTCTTTACTTGGAAATACATCACAATACTGAAGTAATGTCAGTGACAACCTCCGGTTGTTCTTTGCAACAACAGTCACCAATAACAGCTGATTGTTTAATGCAACAAGTGTGATGCTGATACCTAGATTGCATGAATATGAGAATTTGTTTTTTTTCCTCTAATGGAGAAAGCTTACAGCCCTGGTGGTAGCAAATCTGATACAACAATCATGTTGTAAAATCACAGACTAGTATTAACTACACTGAACAAAATTATAAATGCAACACTTTTGTTTTTGCCCCCATTTTTCATGAGCTGAACTCAAAGATCTCAGACTTTTTCTATGTAAACAAAAGGCCTATTTCTCTCAAATATTGTTGACCAATCTGTCTAAATCTGTGTTCATGAGCACTTCTCCTTTGCTGAGATAATCCATCCACCTCACAGGTGTGGCATATCAAGATGCTGATTAGACAGCATGATTATTGCACAGGTGTGCCTTAAGCTGGCCACAATACACTTAAAAAAATAACTCTTTGAACGAACATAAAAAAATCATGGAAAGGATTTCCACATGATTAAGTTGCTTTATTTCAGCATTATGCAATTCTGTTATTCCAATTGAATGTACTTACGTTGGGTCAACTTAATTTATTAAGGTTGATTCAACTTATTTACTATGGTTGGGCACAGCTTAATTTAATAGTGTCAGTCCAACTAATTTGCAATGTTTTGGAAAATAAATAAAAAGCAATAAATAAATAAATAAATAAAAAATAAATTGTTTTCATATACATTGATTTTTACAATTAATTCTTCTTGTTTAATTTTGTGATTTACATAAGTTTTGTGATGTTCTGTGTTAGAAATCTAGATGTGATACTGGATTCATCCTAAGTTGCCTTAACCAAAAACACTGTAAAGCCTAAATTGATCATAAGTCCATTGGTGGCAATGGTTTTACAATCAACATAGGCTTACAATGCTTTTGGGAAATGCAACCTAGAGCACTACCACAGTGATTACTTTCTTATTAAAGTAATTTGAAAGTTTGTTAGCAGGTCCTCAACCCAAGCACAAGTGCAACAATTCACCACAATAGTAACCCTAAAACTATTAATTAACAGAAACTTTTAAATACCAACATAATAGAACAGTAAACATTAAAAAGACTTTCCATTTTCTCATCTTCCTAAAAACTGCTTAAAATAACACTTTTTATTAACAACAATTACACTCCTCGTTACTCTCAAGTTAAGTCAAAGAGTAATCGTTTCAAGTCAATTTAACATGAATCAATCACATTTAAACCAGAAACCTGATACAATGGTGTTGAATCAAAATAAATTGTTTAAATAAACTGAACAGCATCAAAAAATCTTTTTTTTTGAGTGTAGGCCACTCTAAAATGTGCAGTTTTATCACACAGCACAATGCCACAGATGTTGCAAGTTTTGAGGGAGCGTTCAATTGGCATGCTGACTTCAGGAATGTCCACCAGAGCTGTTGCCCGTGAATTGAATGTTCATTTATCCACCATAAGCCGTCTCCAAAGGCGTTTCAGAGAATTTGGCAGTACATACACGCCAGCCCAGGACCTCCACATCCAGCATCTTCACCTCCAAGATTATTTGAGACCAGCCAACCAGAACAGCTACTGCAACAATCGGTTTGCATAACCAAAGAATTTCTGCACAAACTGTCAGAAACATTTTATTGATGGCATTTTGAATGCACAGAGATACCGTGACGAGATCCTGAGGCCCACTGTTGTGCCATTCATCCACGACCATCACCTCATGTTGCAGCATGATAATGCACGGCCCCGTGTTGCAAGGATCTGTACACAATTCCTGGAAGCTGAAAACACCCCAGTTCTTGCATGGCCAGCATACTCACCGGACATGTCACCCATTGAGCATGTTTGGGATGCTCTGGATCAGCGTATACGACAGCATGTTTCAGTTCCTGCCAAAATCCAGCAACTTCGCACAGCCATTGAAGAGGAGTGGACCAACATCCCACAGGCCACAATCAACAACCTGATCAACTCTGTACGAAGGAAATACATTGCACTGCCTGAGGCAAATGGTGGTCACACCAGATACTGACTGGTTTTCTGAGATGTACAGCACTATATAAAACAAAGGCGACCTGACCAGCATGTTGCAGCGATAGAGCAAGTTGCCAGTGACTACAGATAAGTAACAGACTTTGCCAATGCGATCGCAAAAGCCTAGAACAAACATTAATTGACAATGACTAGAAGCCTAAGCAACTTCTCAGACAATCAAGGATGCATATGCCCTTCCCAACTTGGAAGAAGCCTTTTCAGTCTAGGCTGAATCAAAATGGTTTTCAGTCCTCGATTGTCACGATCACCTGTGAGAGTGCCCTTCAGCCACTAGAGGGCACTCCTTCCCGGACTCTCTGTTTCACCCATTTCATGGACTACATTTCCCATAACACACTCCCCGGACTAATCACTATTCATCATTGCACCCAGCTGTTGTATATTTTGTCATTAGTGTCTGTGTATTTAGTCTGAGTTGTTTCTGTCTGTTCTTGTGGTTCATTGTTGGATGTCACCCTCGAGTCTGATCCCTGTTCTCCCGTTTTGGTTTGTAGTTTCTTGTTTCGTGTTTCTTGTTTCATGTTTGGACTGTCTATTTATGGATTATGACCTTTGCCTGTACCCCGGATTACGCCTTTTGGATTTGCCCACAATAAACACCATTGCTGCAATTGGATCTATCTCGTCTTCATTAGTTCCGTGACATCGATCTGAAGTTGGGCTACTATCAAATTGAAATGGATGAGTCTGATAAGCAGGTTTGTAGGTTTTTGGGTTTCTGGGAATTTAACAGAATGCCACAAGGGATCACGAACACACCAAGCACGTTGCAACGATTGATTAAACAATTTATGGGAGATCTCAATCGGAAGGAAGTGACGATCTGATAGTGCACAAGAGATTAAGGGAATTCGGACTGAAACTCTCACCTGAGAAGTGTAAATTCTGCCAAACATCTGTGAAATACTTGGCAATGTAGTATCCCAGCATGGAGTTGAAACTGACCCAGCATAGGTTGAAGCCCTCAAAATCTGGCCAAGGCCGAAGAATCTTAAGAAGCTCATATATTTTCTCTGATTCTCCGGGTACTATCAGAGATTTGTACAAGACTATTCGAAAATCGTAAAGCCTCTTAATGAATCTCACTGCTGGGTATCCTCCATTGTAGAATGGTCACAAGAAAAGGGCTAATGAGACAAAGCAGTATTTTAACCCGAAGGAACAGTTTGGAGAAAGAAAGAGTGTCAACGAGCATTTGATAGCGTCAATGAGAAACTCACCTCTGCTTCAGTGTTGGGATTCGCCGACCCTAAACTCCCGTATGTGTTGCACACAGATGCCAGCACCACCGGACTGGGTGCAGCATTATATCAGGAGCAAGACGGACAGGAGTTCAGCGATTAGTGCGACCCCCCTCTGTATGGGGAGAGTAAATAGGGTACAATACAGTACCTTGGCCAAATATGCCCTAGTGATACCTCCTGAACAGTGGACAGATTAATCCATAAGGTGAGATAACCGAAGAACATAGCAATACATCATTAAAATGGCAGCTAACATATTTAACAATATTATTTTTTTTTCTGTTATATGAAATCAGCATAGGATAATCTACTTGAACTCATTCAGGGTTTCTGGGATGTTTGGTTTACTGTGCAATTGAGTTTACAAGCTGAACTCATTGTAGACGATAGCTGAAGGTTGCTCTGCTGTTACACAAAGTGCCTGTCATTCAGTTACAGAAGACTGAACAAATTGTGCATACTAATGAAAACATTTTAAACCGTTAACTAGAAGTAAACAACTGTAGTTTAGGCATAAGTCCGCCACGACACTGAGAATATAGTTACCTTTATGGAATAAGCTCAAAATCAGGCTTAAAATCTTCAAGTGTGTGGCCAGCCTAAATTAATACATAACTAATAGTTAATTCCTAATTAGAAACATGATCTAAAAGTAATAATCATTTGAAATTGGAGCTACAGTAATATTGAAACTAAATTCTAAAGATTTAGTGAAGTTCACAGGGTTGTTAAAAAGACTCATTATACCATCATCCCAACCCCGACCCTGGTCCTTACAGAACCACTGATTTGAAACTAATGATTCGTAAAGCTGCGAAGTTTCATGAAGCAGTGTTTTGAAATCGCCCATCACTAGATATTGTTCGTTATTTTGTTTTTTTGGCTCACAAAACGTATTCTCATCGCTTCATAGCTTTAAGGTTGAACCACTGTAGACACATGAACTGTTTTAAATACATCCTTAGTACCTTTCTGGGCATCTGAAAGTGTTAATTGTCTTGCTGGTGATGGAGGCCTCACTGAAACATGAGATTTCATCAAAAACATGTTAATTTGTGTTCTGATTTGTGTTCATATTACTTACATCCATAGAGTCAGTATTCCTGCAGGGGGCGCTCAACATAATAAATGTAATAAAACATGGAGAGACTCTTGAACCTCAGAGTGAGAAAACTTTATTGATAAAGACAAGCAAATATAAACAATAAAGTCTTCTGAATTGTATTTTTTAAAAATATACCACTGAAAGAAAGAGCACAAGCTTAAACAATCATCAGTATTTATTATGAAAAAAAACATTAGAAGAACAAAAAACACACTTGAAGAACCTTTAAAGTTCAGCGTTCTGCTTTAGATTTCAATTCTTCCTGAAAAAGATGAACACATAAAGCCACAAATAAGTAAATCTCATAAATTATGTAAAATCAGTTTGTGAGAAATGATATCATCAATGAGGCACCTGATGTGTGAATATGTGCTTGATGTTGTTCAGCTCTTCTGGATCTGATGTCATAAACCAGAAGAATGACAGTAGCCACGCCCACCAGAGCAGAGAGGACCAATCAGGATCACAGCTTCAGTAGGACCACAACAGTGGACAGAGTCTGAGGAATAAAAACATCAAACTGAGATCAGATCAGACAATAAACACTAATATCAAGAATATCTGAAGGACAGGAGAAATGATCTCTACTCACCATAGACAGAAACTCTGAAAGCTTTATATGATCGTTTTGCTCCAGTTATCATCAGCACATAATCTCCAGCATGTTCAGTTGTGATGTCTTGTGATGGTCAGAGATCCAGTTTGATTGTCCAGCTTCAGTCTGTCTCTGAATCTCCCATCAAGAACATCATCATATACAGTGATTCTGTCGACCCGTTTATTGATTTCAGCTATTAAAGTGTTTCCAAACCTCCACTGAATCACATCAACATCCTTCATTTCAGTAAGATCAGAGTTTAGAGTGACTGAATCTCCCTCCTTCACTGATATTTCATCTGTATCATCAAACAGAAAAAAACAAAAACAGAACCAGGGTGCGTCACAGATTAATATTTATAAATAACTTTATGATTTTTATGAAAGTAAACAGTCTGAAACGTATTCTTATAAACAACAGAACAAAAGAAGCAAAATTGTGTATGGATTACAATTTTACCAGTGATAAAAAATAAAACAGGTGAAACAAATATTAAACTCACCAAAGACAAGGAGAATGAAAATCTTTTTCACACTGTTGATCTGTAGTTCATAAACTCCAGCATGTTCAGTTGTGATGTTTGTGATGGTAAGAGATCCAGTTTGATTGTCCAGCTTCAGTCTGTCTCTGAATCTCCCATCAAGAACATCATCATATACAGTGATTCTGTCGGCCCGTTTATTGATTTCAGCTATTAAAGTGTTTCTAAACCTCCACTTAATCACATCAGCATCCTTCATTTCAGTAAGATCAGAGTTTAGAGTGACTGAATCTCCCTCCTTCACTGACACTGACTCCTCTTCATAATTCACAATTGCACCTGAAGAACAGAGTTTTCACAGATTAAAGCACATACAATATCATCCAAAGATTCAGAGAATCTGGGAACAATCTCTGTGCGTAAGGGTCAAGGCCGGAAAACCATACTGGATGCCCGTGATCTTCGGGCTCTTAGACGGCACTGCATCACATACAGGAATGCTACTGTAATGGAAATCACAACATGGGCTCAGGAATACTTCCAGAAAACATTGTCCGGTGAACACAATCCACCGTGCCATTCGCCGTTGCCGGCTAAAACTCTATAGGTCAAAAAAGAAGCCATATCTGAACATGATCCAGAAGCGCAGGCGTTTTCTCTGGGCCAAGGCTCATTTAAAATGGACTGTGGCAAAGTTGAAAACTGTTATTTTATTTATTTATTTAAGAAAAGGGGGAACAATGCATATTAATGAACATTAAGACAAATGTAAATATTCCAGATTATAGCCTTAGGCTAATTTCCATCTGCAGACCCCCTGGCAGGTAGATGTTACACATAAAAAGAAAGAAAGGAAAAACTATATACAACACAATAAGACAAAGACAGACATTCTAATACAACAGTCAATATTAAAATACACAATAGAACAGCGACAAGTTAATTAGAGGAAGAGTGAAAAAAAATAATTTACAGTTCATCTGTATTGCACTAAGTCTAAGAGAGAAAGAAAAGTAATAATAAAATCTGGATATTGCACAGGCCCATCTTACAAACGTAACTAATTAGAATGCAGTTCACATATGATCGCATGTTTGGGTCCCTCTCAACCACCGTTTCAATTGTGTTTTAAAAGTAAGAAAAGTTGTACATTCCCTCACTGAAAGTGGGATGCTGTTCCAAAACCTTGAGCCCTGAAATGACAGGACGTTTTGAGCAAAGGATGTACGTCTAAATGGGGGCTCACAGTCACCTCTAACTGTGGCTCGTGTTACTCGTGAACCAGAGCCACTAAGAGATTTCTGTTTGATAAACTCATTCAATGGGGGAGGAGCCAAATTGTGAATAACTTTATAAATCAGACAATCAGATTTAAATGTTTTAAAATTTGAGAGACTTAAAAAACTATATTTATTAAGAATGTTACAGTGGTGGTAAGAAAAAGGCTTCTTATCCAAAACTTTCAATGCCCTTTTGTAGCATGATTCAACAGGTCTAATAACAGAAGAACCAGTGTATGACCAGCTGGTAATGCAGTATTCAATATGAGACAGAACCATTGAGTGCAGGAAAGTGATTGCTGCTCTGTCTGTCAAAGATGTTCTAATATGTTTAAAATTCATTATATTAAAGTTTATTATTTTTTACAATGTTTTGAGCATGCTTTTGAAAGGACAGTTTTGAATCTAAATAGACCCCAAGGTATTTAAATACTTCAACATTTTGTAGTTCTTGTCCTCCCAGGTAGACCCTTGCTGGAGCTAATGATGTTGTTGGTTTAGAAAAGAACATAGATACAGTCTTTTTAACATTCAAGCAAAGACAGGAATCAATTAACCAGTTCTGTAGATCATCTAGAGCTTTTGAGAGTCGTTGGTCTGCTTCACATGGATTTTTTGCATATGTAAAACTTACTGTATCATCAGTGTACATAATAGTGTCTGCATTTTTGCATACATTAGGTAATTCATTGACATAAAGTGAGAACAGTAGTGGGCCCAAAATTGACCCTTGGGGGACACCTACTGAATAATCCAGGTATGGCAACTTACTATCACATACCTGCACACACTGCTTTCTATCTGTTAAGTAAGACTGTATCCATTTAACTGTATGATCAGTAAAGTTAAATGCAGAAAGTCTGGTAAGAAGTTTGAGGTGGTTCACTCTGTCAAATGCCCGTTTAAAATCTATAAAAACAGCAGCAACACAACTATTTCTATCCAGATAAAATGTAATCTTTTCAATAAAAACACAGACAGCTGTTTCAGTTGAATGGCGAGATCAGAAGCCAGATTGCATTGGGTGTAAGGGTGGACCATCACTATTAAGGTGTTCTATAATTGATTTGGCCACCCATTTTTCTGCAATCTTTGAAATAACAGGTAAAACGCTAATAGGCCTATAATTAGAGGGGTCTACTTTGACGCCAGATTTATAGATGGGAGTTACTTTTGCCACCTTCCATTTCAGTGGAACAACTGCCTGTGATATAGATAAATTAATTAAATGAGTGACAGGGCATAAAAAACAGGTTTTAAAACGCTTCAGAAAGTTAGTATCAAATCCAAATTCATCCCTCACTTAGAGTTTCTTAGTGTGGAGATTATATTCAACACTTCTTTTTCTTCGATTCCTTTAATATCAAGCCTTGCTACAGACTGTTCTGTGGTCAGACGAATCAAAATTTGAAGTTCTTTTTGGAAAATTGGGACACCATGTCATCCAGACTAAAGAGGACAAGGACAACCCAAGTTGTTATCAGCGCTCAGTTCAGAACATCATCTCTTTCAGGGAACACTTGCATTTTCCAACATGACAATGCCAGACCACATACTGCATCAATTACAACATCATGGCTGCGTAGAAGAAGGATCCGGGTACTGAAATGGCCAGCCTGCAGTCCAGATCTTTCACCCATAGGGAACATTTGGCGCATCATAAAGAGGAAGATGCGACAAAGAAGGCCTAAGGCAGTTGAGCAACTAGAAGCCTTTATTAGACAAGAATGGGACAACATTCCTATTCCTAAACTTGAGCAACTTGTCTCCTCAGTCCCCAGATGTTTGCAGACTGTTATAAAAAGAAGAGGGGATGCCACACAGTGGTAAACATGGCCTTGTCCCAACTTTTTTGAGATGTGTTGATGCCAAGAAATTTAAAATCAACTTATTTTTCCCTTAAAATGATACATTTTCTCAGTTTAAACATTTGATATGTCATCTATGTTGTATTCTGAATAAAATATTGAAATTTGAAACTTCCACATCATTACATTCTGTTTTTATTCACAATTTGTACAGTGTCCCAACTTTTTTGGAATCGGGTTTGTATATTCCTCCTCTCGAGCTGATTAGAAAGACCGTTTGAATGTGTTCCTCCCAAACTTTGTTTATAAAACATAATTTCTCGCTTGAATTCTGCATTCTCTTGAGATGTGGACATCTAAGAGGTGGACAATTAACTGTATATACTAGTTTAACCCTCAGGTGCTCCTCATTTGAGAGCTCTTCACAGTCAAAAGTGACCAGAGCCCTGGTTTTTTTCTCCCTCAGCAAAACCAATGTAATTTATTTTTGTTCAATAATATTTTTACTTTTTTATTTTGTATTTTGAGAGAATTTCATGATACTAATTAATATTTATGCAATAATTATGATACATTTTTCCCATTGAAAATATATATATATTTTTTTTTTTTACATTTTTTCACAATTTTTCAATGAATGCAGTATTTCAGGTTAAAATAGAGTCTAGACCTTTAAAATACTTTTTTTTTTTTTTTTAAATTGTTTAGCGCCATCTGGTGAGAGTATAAAAAGAAAAATGTGTAATACCATGGTGTAACCACTAGATACTTGTACAGCTCTCTATGGAGAGGCTTGTGAATTCCCTAGTTGTTTTTGGACATATTTACCTAATTTTTTTTAGGTTGAGGATATGAATATATATTTAGACTATCTCAAAGACTATTTCTTATCAAGTTAGATATATTTTTATAAGAAATATTGAAGTGTTAGTTTTTTAATTATGATTACAGTCAAACCTAAACATTGTGTTAGAAAGAGAATGCAAGGAAGCATTTTGTTACCCATTTTTTGATTTAGAATTCATAAAAAATGCCATGTGCAAAAAAACAAAAAACGACCACTTAGACTTTTCGAATCATGCCCTCAATTTTTTTCTGTGTTTGCATACCAATTGACATAAAAATCACCAAGTTTCATTCCATTCTGATGAAGCTACAATTTTTAAAAAATTCAAAACGAAGATTTTTATATTATTTTATATTGTACCAAAGGGGTATCATGTGTGTGTGAGAGAGAATGGGTGTGTTTATTCCACTCTTGATGTTTTAGAGTGTCACTCCTTCAATGCTGGGAGCTTTTCCTGCATTATTACTGAATTATTGAATGGATTTCACAAAACTTTGCTCTGTGTTACAGACAGTGGTTTATAGGGTGTGTTTGTGTGTGTGTGTGTGAGTGTGTGTGAGTGGGTTCGTCTATATCACACTCTTGATGTTTTAGAGTGTCACCCCTTTACTGCTGTGTACTTTTTTTTCAGAATTGTGGCTGATTTGTAGATTGTACAGACAATAATTAATTGAATTTTTGTGTTTTTGTCAATTTCCCATTCATTTCCTATGATCGGTTATTTTTGACCGAGTGTTACTATTTTTTACGACCACTTAGCTTGCTTGAATCACGCCCTCAATTTTTTTGTGTTCACACTCCAAATGCCATAAATTTTTTGGTCATAAATGACCAAAGAGCACCTAGTGACACTTAGCCTACATTTTAAAACCTTTATGGCAACAATACGGCAATATTTTATTTTGACTATGGCAACATTTTTATTAAAAATATTTATTTGAATAGGGCAACATTTGTATTTTAAAACCTTTATTTTAATATGAAAACATGACACCTCATTGTACAATATTTCTATGATTAAATCGCTGTCTCCTCCCATCAGCCAATCACTGTGTGTTTACTCCATAGCAACGAGCTCAACCCCACCCTTACTCTTAGCTTAAGACTTCAGTCTATTCCTTAGTAAAAGTTTGTCTCAGCAGCTTTGTGAATAGGTTTTAAAGGTGCCGTAGAACGTCTTTTTAAAAGATGTAATATAAGTCTAAGGTGTCCCCTGAATGTGTCTGTGAAGTTTCAGCTCAAAATACCCCATAGATTTTTTTTTATCATTTTTTTTATTGCCTATTTTGGGGCATCATTAAATATGCGCCGATTGAGGCTACGTGGCCCCTTTAAATCTCGTGCTCCCCTCCCCCAGAGCTCGCGCTTGCCTTAAGCAGCATAAACAAAGTTCACACAGCTAATATAACCCTCAAAATGGATCTTTACAAAGTGTTCATCATGCAGCATGTCTAATCATGTAAGTATGGTATTTATTTGGATGTTTACATTTGATTCTGAATGAGTTTGATAGTGATCCGTGGCTAAAGCTAACATTACACACTGTTGGAGAGATTTATAAAGAATGAAGTTGTGTTTATGAATTATACAGACTGCAAGTGTTTAAAAATGAAAATAACGATGGCTCTTGTCTCCGTGAATACAGTAATAAACGATGGTAACTTTAACCACATTTAACAGTTCATTAGCAACATGCTAACAAAACATTTAGAAAGACAATTTACAAATATCACTAAAAATATCATGTTATCATGTCAGTTATTATTGCTCCATCTGCCATTTTTCGCTATTGTTCTTGCTTGCTTACCTAGTCTGATGATTCAGCTGTGCACAGATCCAGACGTTAATACTGGCTGCCCTTGTCTAATGCCTTGAACATGGGCTGGCATATGCAAATATTGGGGTCGTACATATTAATGATCCCGACTGTTACGTAACAGTCGGTGTTATGTTGAGATTCGCCTGTTTTCCGGAGGTCTTTTAAACAAATGAGATTTATATAAGAAGGAGGAAACAATGGAGTTTGAAACTCTCTGTATGTCATTTCCATGTACTGAACTCTTGTTATTTAACTATGCCAAGATAAATTAAATTTTTAATTCTAGGGCACCTTTAATAGAAAACTCTTAGCTAAGAACTTTTACTGCTATTTAGGAGAACTCTTGGTGGTAACATAAAATGTTTTGTGAACACGGCCCCTGATTGATAGTCTTATTTTCACTAGAGAAGGTAAAAATGTCTTAAAGTCGTCATCTCATCTTGTCATAAAATCCTGAGTCTCTCTCCCTATAACCGTCTTCAGTTCATTCATTTATTATTAAATGTCTGAAACACCTGCAGAACAGAGTCAGTCACATATTAAAGGGCACCTATTATGCAAAATTCACTTTTACATGGTGTTTGACCATAAATGTGTGTTGGCAGTGTGTGAGCAAAACCACCCTAGAATGAGAAAAATCCACCCAGTGGTTTTTTTACAATCTCAATAATTCATAAGCACTGTCTCAGAACGCCGTTCTAAGATTGCTCTCACTGTGACGTAGAATTGCGCTAAGCCCCACCCACGTGGTTTGATTGACAATCTGGTTTTGGCATAGACTCCGCCCTCGGTGATCTGTCAACCATCCTCCATTGTTTCAACGACAGCCGGTAATGTCTCCTAAGAAACATAAGTGTTCTGTTGTGGGATGTAATGATGAACATAGTAGTTTTCACTTACTTCCGACATCAGAGCCACTGAAAACGCAGTGAATGGATTTTATTTACGAAGGAAAGGCGCCACTCAAAATTCCAAAATACGTTTATGTTTGCGCGAATCATTTTTTGACTGACTGTTTTGAGAACGAGGGTCAATTCAAAGCAGGTCTTGCTTCAAAGTTAATCCTCAAGTGTGGATCGTTGCCTACTGTTCGCGATCCAACGTCACCTCCAGAAGAAGTAAGTGTATTTAATGTTTTTTGAATAAAAAACAAATAGTCATTTCAGTCGATGTCAGCCAATTCAATAACAAATGCGTCTAAAGTTGTTGTCGTCGTCGTAGAATGTCTGTGTATATAATTTAAACCTTGTTTGTATAGTGTGTATCCACACGTATATATATATATATATATATATATATTTAAAGATATTGTATTAAAAACTGTGTATGTTTTCTGTATGTTTTCATCCATTCCGGGATGGTCTACCATACATGATGGAGTGACTTGAAGTTGTTTCATCCGTCTTGTAACCTTTGATACAACAAATAGCATCAGACAGTTTTATGTCACGTATTATTTTTTGCAACAATTACAAATGTAAATAAATTAATACCTGTTCTATGTCCCTGCAGCATATATTTTCTGGTTCTGTAGCCATCTTCTCACATTTGCCACATAAGCACCTGTACGACAAGTAATGTCAACATGACGCAACCGTTCCCTCGCATAAATATAATTTCATTTGTACTTAGCAAACGTTATCACAGTATTTGTGTTTGTAGTTTCAAAAAATTGCGCGAACGTTATCACAGTGTGTGTGTGTGTTGCACATCCATAATTGCAAAGGGGACGCGATTAAAACTCTATAAGTACATAAATGTATCAAATAACCATTCAGAGACGTCCTGCTCCATTCTCAATTGTGTTTCTTCTGCCGGAGTCTCTTCATCATCTGGGTCTGATTCCGGTTCAAACATGTACGGCTGAATGCCATACAAAACAGCGGGTCTCTCACTCTCAGCCATTCTGCTTCTACCGACTGTTTGCCAAAGGTATGCAAGTTACGCCCTCATCCAAAGGCAGGGCGGGGATATGCAGCTCATTTATATTTAAGGTGGTACACACCAAAACAGCTCTTTTTAAAACAGGCCCCAAAAATGACATTTTCAAATGGTTATAATAAATTAACTGTGGGGTATTTTGTGCTGAAACTTCACAAATACATTCTGGGGACACCCAAGACCAATATTACATCTTGTAAAAAGGGGCATAATAGGTGCCCTTTAAAAAACTTTAAAAAAAAACACTTAAAATTGGTTTGATGAAGTGTCACTAAAATAGCTTTAATCATTTAAATTTGAAGTGAATAATAATATTCTCCAACAAAACAAAGTTGATAAAAAAGTAAAATATATCTATCTGTAACGGAGGCCAGCTAGTAGTCTCTGTGCGAGTAAACCTCACTCCTCTGATCTCAAGAGACGCTCTAGCGAATGACACTATAGGTTGCAGACTTTAGCCTCCTTGTTAGAGCGTCTGAGTCTCACACTGGAGACCTGGGTTCAAGGCCCGCGCAGACGGAGCGGATAGGACCTGCATAGAGGGGTTACATATCTATCTGTTTATCTAGTTGAATCTCCCTCAACATGATTCAAGCTACATCTCAGATTCTGAACTGTGATATTTATCTGGTTAAGTGTGAATCCTCCTCTAACCTCAGTTAGTTTCCGCTCACACATACCCAGCGAACGACTGATCCTGGAATGTGACAAGATATGTGAATCTGAATGACTGAGACTGAATCTCCTTCACTGATATTTTAACTGTATCACCAAACAGAGAACAAACAGGGTGCATCACAGATTAATATTTATAAATAACTTTATGATTTTTATGAAAGTAAATAGTCTGAAACGTATTCTTATAAACAACAGAACAAAAGAAGCAAATATGTCTATGGATTAAAATGTTACCAGTGATAAAAAATAAATCAGGTGAAACAAATATAAAACTCACTTAAGACTTCGACAATGAAACTCTTTTCCACACTGTTGATCTCTAGTTTATAATCTCCATCATGTTCAGTTGTGATGTTTGTGATGGTCAGAGATCCAGTTTGATTGTCCAGCTTCAGTCTGTCTCTGAATCTCCCATCAAGAACATCATCATATACAGTGAATCTGTCAGCCGTTACATTGATTTCAGCTATTAAAGTGTTTTCAAACCTCCACTGAATCACATCATCATCCTTCATTTCAGTAAGATCAGAGTTTAGAGTGACTGAATCTCCCTCCTTCACTGACACTCTCTTCTCTTCATCATCATCATTCACACCTGAAGAACAGAGTTTTCACAGAATTAAAGCTTTAAAATCACTTGATGTTGATTTGATGAAGCTTCACTAAAACACTTCTAATCATTTAAAGCACAATATGTAAGATTTTTGCAGTAAAATATCCAAAAACCACTAGGCCAGTGTTATATATTTTGTTCAGTTGAGTACTTACAATATCCCAAATGTTTCCAACTATTTGTAAATCGTGCAAAAAATTGATATTTTAACCAAAGATACGGGACGTGTGAGTGAGTCGCCTGTCAATGGCATCATATCTGCAATACCACTTATAGTACATTTGAACCTATAGTGTACTACCGGTGGAAACTAAATATACATTTTTAAATATAGAGATAATATATTAAAAGCACTTTTTTAGTTCATATTTCATGGTGTCTCAAAATAGCACAACTGAGTCCACTTAGATGTTCTTAAGATTATCTTAAGAAGTAGTAAAGACTTTTTAGTATATTAAGTACAAAATTAGTGCATGAAAATAGAGCACTTTAAGTACATTATAGAAGTGTATTTTTTTCATCTGGGTCACATTCGTCTCTCATTATCAATCGCTCCAACCACCTCGTTCATAATGTTAATAACATTAATAATCTCATTCATGAACTCATCCATCCCGATTCTTTTCACCGGCTGTGAGGTGAAGACGACATATCCCAAGATTCCACGCTCAAACTGGGCGTCATCAAGCTACACCTTTGTTTTGAACAGGTGACCTCTAGCGGCGAAAATGTACATATTGCAGCTTTAAATGTGAAGTTAATAATATTTTGCAGCAGTACAAAGACAAAAGATGATGCATTAAAAGAGAAATAAACATATAGAACAATAACTAATTACTCAAACTAATTACTACTTTAATGTTTAACGTCACACTAAAACTGATGCGGTTGAGTATCTGAGCTTCATATTTAAATTATGTTATTTAATCAATCACTAATTAATGGTAATAGACCTGAATTCAAACTTGATCTGACAGTGTTACGATCAGTTACATCTATATATCTATATCTATATCTATATATATATATATTCATTGTTTGTGTTTTCCACTAGATTTCGATTGGTTTCCCGGTCTGTCACTCATCAAGGGTTTGTTCGCTGTCTGCGCTGACGACTCCCCGCCGTGAAAATGTTTTGATTTATTTTAAATATTCTAGGCTAGATTTAAATCCTTTAGTTAGAAGAATTTTGTTTTATTGATTTGGCATTGAGTTTGTATTATCTCAATTTATTTTCTTTTTGTTTATTGTTAATACATATATTTTTGAACACATTTAAAGCCTATTTCTTGTTATATTAGTTGGAGGTTAAAACGAATAAATGTTTTCTCTGTTTGAACTTGTGGTGTTCACCTCTTCACTGATTTGCACTATAAGGTTAGATCTAACTTTGGTTAAAGAGTTTTGTGAGTGTTACATTCCCTTAATGTCCCTAGACACATTGAAAAAGTTTTGGGTCGTAACAGACAGTAAAATCACAGTTTAATTATTTCTATATGAGAATAACAGTGAATGTTAAGTTTCTCTAATTTAACGAGTCATTTATTACATGGAACCAGAACAGAAGCAACTTAATCCATTAAAACATGTTCAAAACTCACCATTCAGACGCCAGAAACACAAACTGAACAAAACAATCCAAAACATCTTCAGCGGTTTCAGTCCACAAATGTATATTAAAAAAAGCTCTTCAAAACTGCTTCAGTAATAAAATGACAGATGCGCTGATGTGAAGCTGATAAAGTCATGTGAAACTCTACAATCAGTCACATCATCTTTAACAGTTTTGAAGTGTTTTACTGATTATTTCACATCATCTGAACCCACAGCATCCTGTAGATCTGACCGATATTCTTATTTGCACAAGTTTTACACAGACTAGAGAAGGTAAAAATGTCTTAAAGGAACCTATTATGCCGCATTTTACAAGATGTAAAATAAGTCTCTGATGTCCCCAGAGTGTGTATGTAAGTTTTAGCTCAAAATAACCCACAGATATAGCATGTTAAAATTGCCACTATTAGTGGTTGAGCAAAAACGTGTCGTTTCAGTGTGGGCCCTTTAAATGCAAATGAGCTGCTGATCTCGGCCTAAGACCTTTAAGAGCTCATTCTCAGGTGACAGGATTCAGTCAAGACGCGCTATAATCTCAGAAACTGTGAATATATGCCGCATGGAGATAGAACAAGTATAGTTTAGTTCAATTACTGTTATAACTTATATTGTCTTCTTGTTTTTATCCACCATATTACTATAAGCCTGTTGTACCATCCGAATGATGGCCAGAACTATACAGATGAGTTTTATGACGTTTATTACTTCACATAAAATATGAAGCGTCTGTTTTCACTCTAGAACATCTCTGTAAGAGCTTAATAAAACACAGTGCAAGTGTGCATTAAAATATTATCCATAAACTCTCTCTCTCTCTCCCCCTTGTATTATCACCAACAGGGAAGTACACAAACACTTGTTACAACTAACAATAAACGGGTATATAAAGACCTTACGGCTTTTCGGGTGGTGCTTAATAGACTGGTACATTTTATATCCGTAAATCAACTCCGATGAACTGTAATAAAGTGTTAGAGCGTCCGAGTCTCACACTGGAGACCCGGGTTCAAGGTGTAAAGGGGTTACATTTCTATCCTTTTATCTAGTTATCTAGATTTGATGACGCTTCACTAAAATAGCTTTAATCATTTAAATTTGAAATGAATAATACTCTGCAGCAGAACTGAGATGATAAAAAGAGAAATAGACCTATATATCTATTCGTTTATCTAGTTGAATCTCCCTCAACAGGATTCAAGCTGCATCTCACGACTGGACTGTGATATTTATCAGGTTAAGTGTGAATCCTCCTCTAACATCAGTTAGTTTCCGCTCACTCATCAGTCTGCTTTAACCTCACGAAAATCAACAAGCTTTTGCTGATCTTACATTTTCAAATGAATTCCAGTCCTGAATGAAAACTAACAGCAAAGGGGTGAACTATTGGGTTATATATCTGTATCTACTGTTATTAAGTCCTGTGAGCTGTCAATCATATTTGACTGTTGATGGATTCACTTCATTAAAGGGGTCATGAATTGAGAAATCAACTTTTCCTTGAGCTTTTAATATAAGTTTCAGAACTGAAAACTTGACACCAGGCCCAGCGAATGACTGATCCTGGAATGTGCCTATCTAAGATCACAGAAGAAATCAACGCCTACTTCATCATGTTTCTCTTAGTAGGAAGAAAATAATCTGTTATTTTAATAGTGATTAAATTATATATAGAAAGAGATCAAAGAACGCTCCCTTTACAATCGCTGGAGCTGTCAATCAAACAGCGTGACTTTATCAGTGACTGAGTTCTGGACTCAGCACCAAAACTCCCATTATATTCAACAAATCTCTGAGTTATATTGCGTTTGCACTGTTAGTGAAGATGAAAGCATTCGTTATTGTGCAGAAATGGAGTTTCAGTGATGAGATCACTGCTTTCATGCACTCAACAACATATCTGTGATCGACTACAATGTTCTTCACTGCAACCTTTCATGCCACGATCTAAATGTAATGCAACGCTTTTCACTATTAGTTAACCTTGAGAGCTGTAATAGTAAAAACGTGCTAACAAGAGAGAGTAATACTTGGATATTTCATATGCAAAGATGTCAGCCAATCACAGCAGTGGGCATTTACACTGAAGTCTCACAACAGACACGCCCCTTAAAACAGAGCGAACAAATCAGAGGATAAAATCAACGGTCAGGAAAAGGCAAAAATGCCTTTTATTTCTAAATTATGACAATTTCTGATGTAAAAAGCATAACATTATAAGTGCACCCCAGGAAACATTATAAAACAATAAAACAACACATTTCATGACCCCTTTAAGATGTTTTGTGTGGAGTGGAAGATTGTGAGCTTCTTATTAGCAGGAGAGAAATTGAAGAAACGCTTCAGCCACAAACTACTGACACGAGCATCAACCACAAACATCCAGCAGAAGCTGTTTATCCTCCAGACAGATCAAACCACACACTGATGTTTGTACAGATAAAATAAAAGAGAAAAACCATATACGGCTCAAAACCCAGTAAATTACACTTATAATTTCTGCTTGTGTTGCTACAACAAAATTCATAAGTCAGAGTTAATGGAACATACAGTATCATGTAAATGTTCATTTAGAGAGTCTTTTGATGTTTTCTTCTGGAGAAACTGAGAAGTGTAGAGACCTGGACCTGTGTTTTTGAAGTTATGTTGAGGTTATACAACATATTTAATATTGTAACTGTGATGGTAACAAGGATTGGAGGAAATACACTGAAAACATTCAAACATTTAGTGAAGCACATGAAAGCCTGTGAAGAGTCGAGAGGAGAAACATTCACAGACTGATGATGCGCTTCTACACTTACTAACATCTACTAACTTACTACATCTGTCAAAGCTATTATATACACTTATAACACTGTTTGTGTGATATTAGCTTCGCATCACATTACAAAAACGTAGTAAACTCTGCTGTGAGTGTTTCTGAGGGAGTGACGGTTAATTTGACATCTTTCTCTTCTGACTGCCGTAATCAATCTCTATATATTTTTTTTTCTATATATATTTTTTGTTTTGTAAAGTCATGGAAACGATATTGTGAGTTTTGTGTTTTGCTGTTTTATCAAATGAAAACACAAAAACAATACCTGCTGTATCTCCCGTTCACACTGTAGAAATTTACTGATGTACCGACTTCCGCTTCTGAGAAAACCGGAAATGGGACAACGAACTCAGTGATTTCAGATTATTTTAAACAAGTTATTTTTTATTTTTTATATAATTTTTTTTTAATCTATAAAGAAAAATAGGCAGTTCATTAATTAAAATACTAAAGAGTAAACATATGACAATGTAATAGTTAATTTAAAAAAAAAAATGTTCCAGAAGAAAAAGAGTAATGAGCTGAACAATAATGTACATTTACAAATGATGTTTAATAATGTGATAATGTGATAATAAAGATTAAAATAGACAAAGTGAGTATTCCTCCAGGGGGCGCTCGACGTAATGTAATAAAACATGGATGAGGGCAGGCAGATACATATGAACATAAAAAGCATGTTATACTAAATAATTGAAGCGTTCTTTGATAATCTACAGTATCGTTCAGGATCACAGAAAAACTCATTAAAGATCACAGAGGAAATATAAATGAGAAAACAAATCAGATTATATTTGAAACAGTAATAGATTATAAAGGCAGATTGTGGTCAGAAACAATCACAGAGAGTTTGATCATTGTTGAGCTGAAACAAAATGTGAAACAAATGACAAAATTAAAGACTAATTAAACACAACACGTGAAAAGAAAGAGCATCAATAATTTCAAAAGTGATATTAAATAAGTAGTTTGTTTGTTTTATAAATATTTAAATAATTATTTGTGTAAAAATACTAAGCTGGCAGCACAAATGACACTGTAATTGTGACTCACCAGAGACAGTAACACTGAATCTGATCTCTGTTTCTGCTGCTGGTCACTTCATAAAGTCCAGAGTCTGTGATTCTGCTGTCTGTGATGGTCAGAGATCCAGTTTGATGATCCAGCTTCAGTCTGTCTCTGAATCTCCCATCAAGAACATCATCATATACAGTGATGTGCTGTATCATGAATACAGTTGAGTGTAACAACACCTTCAGCTGTGACTTAATCACAGTGCAGCACAGCTAGAGCACCATAAAGGTGCTGGTCATATAATTAGAATATCATCAAAAAGTTGATTTATTTCACTAATTCCATTCAAAAAGTGAAACTTGTATATTATATTCATTCATTACACACAGACTGATATATTTCAAATGTTTATTTCTTTTAATTTTGATGATTATAACTGACAACTAAGGAAAATCCCAAATTCAGTATCTCAGAAAATTAGAATATTACTTAAGACCAATACAAAGAAAGGATTTTTAGAAATTTTGGCCAACTGAAAAGTATGAACATGAAAAGTATGAGCATGTACAGCACTCAATACTTAGTTGGGGCGTGGCGTGGCATGGAGTCGATCAGTCTGTGGCACTGCTCAGGTGTTATGAGAGCCCAGGTTGCTCTGATAGTGGCCTTCAGCTCTTCTGAATTGTTGGGTCTGGCATCTCGCATCTTCCTCTTCACAATACCCCATAGATTTTCTATGGGGTTAAGGTCAGGCGAGTTTGCTGGCCAATTAAGAACAGGGATACCATGGTCCATAAACCAGGTACTGGTAGCTTTGGCACTGTGTGCAGGTGCCAAGTCCTGTTGGAAAATGAAATCTGCTTATCCTTAAAGTTGGTCAGCAGCAGGAAGCATGAAATGCTCTAAAACTTCCTTGTATACGGCTGCGTTGACCTTGGACCTCAGAAAACACAGTGGACCAACACCAGCAGATGACATGGCACCCCACACCATCACTGACTGTGGAAACTTTACACTGGACCTCAAGCAACATGGATTGTGTGCCTCTCCTCTCTTCCTCCAGACTCTGGGACCCTGATTTCCGAAGGAAATGCAAAATTTACTTTCATCAGAGAACATAACTTTGGACCACTCAGCAGCAGTCCAGTCCTTTTTGTCTTTAGACACTTCTGACGCTGTCTGTTCAAGACTGGCTTGACACAAGGAATGCGACAGCTGAAACCCATGTCTTGCATACGTCTGTGCGTAGTGGTTCTTGAAGCACTGACTCCAGCTGCAGTCCACTCTTTGTAAATCTCCTCCACATTTTTGAATGGGTTTTGTTCAGAGGTGGAAGTAACGAATTACAACTACTCACGTTACTGTAATTAAGTAGTTTTTTCGGGTTTTTGTACTTTTTTGAGTACATTTTTAATCTGTAATTTTACTTGTACTTAAGGTCAAATTAAGATAAGTAATCTACTTCGCTACTTGTAAAATCGCATTCCGTTACTGAGTACGCCAAGAATTTGAGTTAATATTGAAACCATATAGCTCTGCTTTGACCAGCATATCGGTAGCCAATAAAGTTATCCGATCGTAAACGGACCAATGAAAACCCTGATATTTTGTGCGTTCTCATTCTGTCACCCCGACAGCGAATTTGACACACACGCGCCTCCTCCTGCTGTCACTCGTTTCAGTACAGCGCAGGATTGCAGGTATTGCGCATAATTTTAATCATACCCGCAGATTTGTGGAGAGCACATTCATGTAATGACAGAAAACGACGTGAGCTCTCAAATATACAAGTAAACTGCCTCTCCTCTCATGAGTGCGCGCTCTGTGTAGTGTGCAATAGCGAATCTCTCCGTGCTCTTAAATTAAACGTTGTCAAAAGTTATCAAACAATCAGAATAGACTTCCATGCCTGGCTGATGAAAATGCTACAGGAAATTCAATTGGCTATAAGTGAAATGCACCAGAAAGTCTCAGCAAACGGATCTTTAATTTCTTAACAATGTAGATGTATGTTTCAGAATGGGGCATTTGTATGATTTTTTACATATAGTCTGTCTAACTGCATCACTACATACAGACATTACAGGTCAAACTCCTCTGATGTTCTTTTTATCTAAAAAAACAACATATAATATGGCTCTTAAAGGGTTAGTTCAACCAAAAAAAATGAAATTTCTGTCATTAATTACTGTTTTAACTATGGCTTTACTACCTTTCTGGGCCATAAAAAGTGGTAATAACGTTGCAGTCTATGGAGGGTCAGAAAGCACTCAGATTTCATCAAAAAGATCTGAATTTGTGTTCTGACAATGAACGAAGGTCTTATGAGTTTGAAACAACATGAGAGTGAGTAATTAATGACAGAATTTTCATTTTTGGGTGAACTAACCCTAGTGAAAAAAAAGTATGCTAAATATACTTGCAGCAAGACTAATTATTAGTATATTTCAAGTGTGTTAATGATTAGTTAACTTAAAGTGTGCTATTTTGAAATAACTAATTTTGTACTAAGTATATTTTAGTTGTAATTAAGTTGTTTTAAAACACAACTTTAAGTATATTTAGTGCACTTTTGTGTGCTAAATTGGAACAACTTCAAGTATACTTAGTACACTTTAAGTATATGCCTGTGTAGGGACTAATTACATGCTTGATTAGTGATATTAAAGTATACTTTATTTGTGTTATAAGTATACTTTTATGTGTTATAAGTATACTTTATTTGTGTTAAAAGTACACTTTATTTGTGATTTAAGTACATTACAAAATAATTACGAGTGTCTTCCGAACACACAAGCAATATACAATGAATTTTATTTTACAGTAGTACTGTATGCTCAGTACCTTTGGCTTATTCCAAATACTAAAAAAATACACACTTCGCAGTAAATAACAATGTACTTTGTTATTACTTATACTTTGTTTAATATAGTCAACATGTAAAGTGGATCAAAAATCATCTTTCATCAAAGCTGTCCTAAAACCTTCTTCTTATGACAACTTTGCTGAACTTTTTTGATCCACTTCAAATGTTGACTACTGTACTTTGAATTACATAATCTCACACAATACAGTTGTGCTACTATTTAAATACAGTTTAACACATTTTCCCAAAGTTGAATGCATTTGTTTTCAAGGCCATTAAAATAAATAAAATGTAACAACATCACTAATGAAGAGACATATTTCATTAACAAATCCAATTCTTTTTATTTAAACTTAACATAGATTCAGCAAAACTTACCATGTTTTTCATTAAAGAAAAAAAATGATTGGACCAATGGTGACCCTCTATGTACAAATACAAATTACGCATTATATTCCATGTTCTGATGAGCTTCTCATTATTGTGTCTGATGGCTGCTTACACAGTGACCGCAGAGACTCGTGAAGAACAGCATGTGTTAACAGAATATACCAAAGACAGAAGGTCAGACAGCATGATCAACTCTTTATTCACGTTTACAATAGTCTGTCTGAATCCTACATTGAACCAGCACTATTTCTGAACAGTAAACGAGGATTAGCAGCAGGGAACTGTATCAGTATGGCATGTCGATATTGTTTTCGGTTATAGTAGTCAAGGGTAGTCAGGGTAGTCAAGCATTCAACACTTTATGATTTAATATCGTACAGTATACGGGCCGATTTGACCAATCATATGAATGTTTTGGTGCTGCATACAAACCCAAACATGTGCCATAAACCACCACACACAAACTCAAAAAGGAGATAAAGCCAAAATCTAGCTCTCCGTTTGTTAAAGCAAAAAAAAAAAAAAAAAGTTAGCCTACAACTTACCTCCAAATAGCAGCACTTTTCTCCGGTTCTTTCAGGATCGCGTAGGCCATTAAATTAAATTACCAGCCGGCTGTCGTCACCATCAAGGTCAGGCTGCGATGTCACATGATTGAACTGGTCAGAATTTCCAAGATTGAGCGATGTATTGCGCTTTCAGTGTTTTATTAAATAAATTATACATTGCGACATTATACTTAACCTGGGGTGCGTTTCCCAAAGCGAACTATGGTCGCAAGTTCCGTCGTTACCAATAGAGTTCAATGGGACTTACGACCATGGTTCACCAACGATGCTTTCGGGAAACGCACCCCTGAGTGACTTAGCGAGGGGGATTCAGACGAGTACCGTGACGTCAGCAGCTCTGATTGGCTGAAGGCAGTGAGCAACAACATCTGATTGGTCACAGACCAAGTTGAAGAGACATTTGAATTCCAAACGAAGTCTCAAGTTCAACCACTCAACATATTTTTTAACATGTAACATTACTTGTGCTGCTGGTGTGTTGTTCAATATAGATTTGTGTGTACGATTGTAAAATGATTCTGCCAGTGTAAACTTAATAAGCATTTACACATAGCCTATCTGGAAATTGGGAAAAGTGCAGGAAAGCTACACTGCATATATTAAATGGGCTTTTAATGCATTAGTCATACTGAAATAAATAAGCACAAGTAATAAAATGAATTCCAAGGATGAATAAGTAAACTTAAAAAATATACTCAAATTTAACTTTAAATACACTACAACTTAAGGATATTAAATAATGTATTTTTTTAAATATACTTTCAGTGCATTGTTACAATGATCATTTTCAGTACACAGTTAAAATAATCCTCAAATATATTTTTATAAAGTGCAAATAAATACACTTTTAAAAAATAAACTGAACTTACACTTCAAGTATATTTTTCTAAACTATATTTTTTAGAAAATATACTAAAGTACAATTATTTTAAAGTGTGTTAAAAGTTGTATTGTGAAAATATGATGCTAATATACTTTTTATATATTTAGAGATAGTAAATTTTTTGTTAGTATATTTGCAGTGTACTATAGAAAAAGGGAATATATTTAAAATACAATAAAGTATACTTTTTTTTTCACTAGGGAACCCTTTAAGATACAAGGCATATAAAAATTCAGTGTTGTTATATGTCATATACCTCACCTGAATTGAGGTAATTTGTTTTTGTTCTTATTTTATTACTGACTGTTTACTTGTCTTTTTTTGTAAATTCAATTCAGTTTGAAATCAAGCTTTCTTGTGCTGCATGTGAGATATTGCAACAAAGTTACCCTATTGTAAAGATACAAATACACAGAATGAGCAAATATTTAAGTGAGATTATTGTAATGGTTATTGATCAATGTTATTGGTATTTAAAATGATACTGAATATTGATCATTTGTATTGTATTGAAGTTAGAAATTCCAGTATCGTGACCACTAATTCATGTACATTTCATGAATAAGGTGAAAGTGCTTTGTTGAAAGTAGCTATTTTCTACTGATTGATTGAATATTGTTTGGCAATTCATTAAATATCGCCGGCTAAAAAGTAACTAGTAATTTTAGTACTTTGAGTAGTTTTTGAGAAGAGTAATTTGTACTTTTACTTGAGTACTTTTTTGACACCAGTACTTTTACTTGTTAATTGAGTATTATTTCAGCAATGTAACAGTACTTGTACTTGAGTACAAATTTTCAGTACTCTTTCCACCACTGGTTTTGTTTCACAATCCTCTCCAGGGTGCGGTTATCCCTATTGCTTGTACACTTTTTTCTACCACATCTTTTCCTTCCCTTTGCCTCTCTATTAATGACCTTTTGTGTCTTGCCCTCCTTGTGCAAGGTGTCAATGGTCATCTTTTGGACAACTGTCAAGTCAGCAGTCTTCCCCATGATTGTGTAGCCTACAGAACTAGACTGAGAGACAATTTAAAGGCTTTTGCAGGTGTTTTGAGTTAATTGGCTGATTATAGTGTGGCACCAGGTGTCTTCAATATTGAACCTTTTCACAATATTCTAATTTTCTGAGATACTGAATTTGGGATTTTCCTTAGTTGTCAGTTATAATCATCAAAATTAAAAGAAATAAACATTTGAAATATATCAGTCTGTGTGTAATGAATGAATATAATATACAAGTTTCATTTTTTGAATGGAATTAGTGAAATAAATCAACTTTTTGATGATATTCTAATTATATGACCAGCACCTGTATTACTTACATAAAGTTAGTATTCCTGTAGGGGGTGCTTAACATAATAAATGTAATAAAACATGGAGAGACTCTTGAACCTCAGAGTGAGAAAACTTTATTGATAAAGGCACGCAACTATAAACAATAAAGTCTTTTGAATTGCATTTTTATAAATATACCACTGAAAGAGAGTGGAAATATGTGCTTGATGTTGCATGAAGCTAGTTGAACAAACTCTGAGTTTCAGAGTAGGTTTGGAGTTGACAAATCCAGATAAATCCAACCTGGTTTAGATCAGGATAAACTGTTGCACAACGCTCGGTATATACTTTCTCTGTCAACTCAGGTTTAATCCAGAGTTTGCAAAGCGCGTGCACCTGAAAGTGTGACACGTGTGGCAAACAGCCAAACACATAGAACAAGGAGAACGTCAGTTTGATTCACTTCTCGCGAGAGAGCTGTGCAATTCATGTCTCTTCCAAAGATTAAGAGATCGTTATGAAATTAAATGCATTTACAAAGCAGGAATAAACACTGATGAGTGAAAGTTTGAGAAGGCACCTGAAAGAAAATATCTGACTAACGTTGGAAGCTCCATCCGTGGACTCTCGGCCTCACTCGACACCTCAGCTAGCCGGACAGCTTGCAGAATTGACTCTCGCAGACTCTGTAGCTCCAATACATAGCGTTGCTCTCTCTGCTCTTGTGCGCTCAGGAAGTCATGCATCACGGCAAACCCACCACTAGATGTTGCAGCAGGAGAGATGGGTCCTCAAGGTGACGTGGACTTGGGATGAACTGGTGGGGGATTCTCCTCTCTCTCATCCTCCGTAGACTCAGCAATGGCCCTGGCCACATCCGACTCAGCAATAGTTTGGTCTGGGAGGCTTCCTGCCTCTCGGTGCAGTCTTGCGAGCAACCATCCCACTTCTGACACTAAATGTGAGACAACGGTTGTTCGCAGGCCCGCTGTCAGCTGCAAAAAATAACATTGCAGTGATATAAGGTGTAAAGTAATGTTTATTTACAGGCTCGAGAGGTGAAACAGTCCCAGTAGCAAATACCATAACCAAAGCTATATATAAAAGTTACAAAGAAAAGAAACATGGCAAACAAAAACTGCTCAAAAGAACAAAGAAAAGATATAAATATATACACGCAATCTTTCTCAATGATAATAAATTGCTCACGGCACCACAGTTGCACGCTCACTTGCCAGGTTAACTGACAACCCACACTCTTTTGGGGGTCCTTTTCATAGTCCAAGCATGACCCCATTAGTTAAAACCACTGCAAACATTAGTGAGGTAAGTATTAATGTATGTACATTTTTACAATACCATATAAATATATACACACATAAAATAATGAAATATTTACAGAAGCAAAATCCATTAAAAAAAAAATAAAATAAATAAAGACCCAAATAGACCCAAAGAAAATAAATTGCCTTTTTTTTTTTTTTTTTTTGCACACAAAAAATATTCTGGTCGCTTCATAACATTAAGGTTGAACCACTGTAGTCACATGGACTATTTTAAAGACACAAATTCCTATTGTAAAGACACAAATACACAGAGTTAGCAAATATTTAAGTGAGATTATTGTAATGGTAACTGATCCATGTTTAAATATGTAAACAAAAGCCTAAATTAAAATCTGTTCATCATATAAAGCGGACGTGTCTCTTCAGAAGAATTTAATTAAACTGCTCCATTCAAATTGATTACTGTTATGAGTCTTGTGCTTTTTGAAGCTTGAAAATAATGATTGCCTTGACAAAATAGATGGATATAAAAATTAGATTTTAAAATATCTATATGGCAGTATACAGTATGTGGTGGTTTTCCCCATGATATTTAAAATTATACTGAATATTGATCATTTTCAAGGTATTGTATTGAAGTTAGAAATTCCAGTATCGTGACCACTAATTCATGCACTTCATGAATAAGGTGAAAGTGCTTTGTTGAAAGTAGCTATTTTCTACTTAGATCTATGATTTGATTGAATATTGTTTGGTAATTCATTAAATATCACCGGCTAAAAAGTAATTAGTAATTTGAGTAGTTTTTGAGAAGAGTAATTTGTACTTTTGCTCGAGTACGTTTTTGACACCAGTACTTTTACTTGTAAAATTTCAGCAATGTAACAGTACTTGTACTTGAGGACAAATTTCCAGTACTCTTTCCTCCATTGCCATTCGGAAGCCCAGGCACACATGGAGAGTAAAACATTCGGTCTCATGGAGTAAAGAGGGAACACACTACAGACACTTGTCATTCTTCTGTTGGTATGCCATTCTTTCCTAGCAAGTAATATTGGGCTATATTAGCTTAAAACGTCACCCCAAAATAGGCCACCCTGTTACACCTCTACCCTTTTATGCTGAAAGCCCCTGACACAACCAAGCCGGCCGTTGACCAACATCGGTTCGTTGTTGAGTGTCGACCAGCCCAGTTTTGGCAGTGTGTTCAGATCTATCAGCACCATTTGGACCGCTTTGTTTTTTTGTTTTGTTTTTTTGCACCAATTGAGTATGTTGAATAGAGAAGAGAAATCACTCGGATTGGCTTTTCAGCTTACTGAACGAGTCAGTGGACAAGAGCAAAGTGGGCTTTTAATCAGTGCAGCACAGCTAGAGCACCATATTACTTAGATAAAGTTAGTATTCCTGCAGGGGGGGCTCAACATAATAAATGTAATAAAACATGGAGAGACTCATTGAACCTCAGAGTGAGAAAACTTTATTGATAAAGACAAGCAAATATAAACAATAAAGAGAGAGCATAAGATTAAACAATCATCAGTATTTATTATGAAAAAAAAAAACACAAGAACAAAAAAACACACTTGAAGAACCTTTAAAGTTCAGCATTCTGCTTTAGATTTCAATAGTTCCTGAAAAAGATGAACACATAAAGCCACAAATAAGTAAATCTCATATATTATATATGTAAAATTAATTTGTAAGAAATGATATCAATTAGTTTTCTGATGTGTGAATATGTGCTTGATGTTGTTCAGCTCTTCCGGATCTGATGTCATAAACCAGAAGAATGACAGTAGCCACGCCCACCAGAGCAGAGAGGACCAATCGGATCACAGCTTCAGTAGGACCACAACAGTGGACAGAGTCTGAGGAATAAAAACATCAAACTGAGATCAGCTCAGACAATAAACACTGATATCAAGAATATCTGAAGGACAGGTGAAATGATCTCTACTCACCATAGACAGAAACTCTGAAAGTTTTTAATGATCGTTTTGCTCCATTTATCATCAGCACATAATCTCCTTCATGTTCAGTTGTGATGTTTGTGATGGTCAGAGATCCAGTTTGATTGTCCAGCTTCAGTCTGTCTCTGAATCTCCCATCAAGAACATCATCATATACAGTGATTCTGTTGATCTGTTTATTAATTTCAGCTATTAAAGTGTTTTCAGACCAAAACCTCCACCGAATCACATCATCATCCTTCATTTCAGTAAGATCAGAGTTTAGAGTGACTGAATCTCCCTCCTTCACTGATATTTCATCTGTATCACCAAACAGAGAGAAAACAGAAACAGGGTGTGTCACAAATTAACATGTAAAAATAACTTCATGATTTTTATGAAAGTAAACAGTCTGAAACACATTCTTATAAAACAAAAGAACAGAACAACAGAAGAAAATTATGTATGGATTAAATATTTACTGGTGATAAAAAATAAAACAGGTGAAACAAATATTAAACTCACCAAAGACAAGGAGAATGAAAAACTTTCTCACACTGTTGATCTGTAGTTTATATTCTCCAGCATGTTCAGTTGTGGTGTTTGTGATGGTCAGAGATCCAGTTTGATTGTTCCAGCTTCAGTCTGTCTCTGAATCTCCCATCAAGAACATCATCATATACAGTGAATCTGTCGGCTGTTACATTGATTTCAGCTATTACAGTGCTTTCATTTCCAAACCACCACTGAATCACATCATCATCCTTCATTTCAGTAAGATCAGAGTTTAGAGTGACTGAATCTTCACTGAATCTATCCTTCACTGATATTTGAACTGTATCACCAAACAGAAAAAAAAAAAAAAAAACAGAAACAGAGTGTGTCACAGATTAATATTTATAAGTAACTTCATGGTTCCCTTTCGATACTTCACTCGTACTGCGTATGGGGAAAGTCTCCCTTTTTCCCCGTCACTGAAGCCTTTTTCAATAACGCAGTGTAACTGCATCGTCATTGGTTCACTCATGAGAAGTTGTTGAACCAATGACAGCGCGGCATAGCTGCGCGGCCTATGGCGAGAAAGCGCGCGAATTTTCCCGCCGAAAGGGGCGGGGTTTAGTGCTATATAAGCGGGCGTTTCGCCATAGGAAACCAGTCCTTTCTCCTTCAGCGACGACTACACATCTCTTCGCTGATCTCCGCGCTGAAGCCGAAGAAGCTCGCCGCCTGGAAGAAGCAGCTCTCGCCGCCGTTGAAGAGGCCCCGCAGCGGACCCAGCTGAGCCGCCGGACTACGACAGCGCCGGCGCCCTCGTGGACTACTGCCCTGAGCGCCGTCTTCTAGACGCCTGCCGCCTGCCGCCTGCTTCCCGTTCCGGCCGCCGCCTCAGCCGTCTCTTGCCGCCATCCGGCGCCCCCTCTGAGAGCGTTTCCTCGCGGTTCTATAACCGCTCTATAAGAGCATTCCTAGCGGATTCGTCCGCTCTAAAAGAGCTTCCGCAGGTCCTCGCCGCTCTATAAGAGCCCCCCAATCGCCGTTTTCACGGCGCCGGCATTTTTTAATGCCACGTCACTCCTGTGACACCTGCAGAGCCCCTCTGCAGGACAACGATGGACACGACGAGTGCGTTGGATGCCTGGGTAAGCCCCATGCGGAAGCCGCGCTCACTGACGCCTCATGCCCGCACTGCGAGTGCATGAGCCTGGCCTCTCTGCGCTCGCGGGTTGCTTTCTTCACCGGAGGCAGTCCCGCCGCTCGCGCCCTCCCGTCCCCTTCCCGCCGCGAGCCTGCGAGGAAGAGACAGCGGGGTAGAGCGACCCAGCGCCCGGAGTCGAGCGAGCTCACGTCGGCCCAGCCCCCGTGTGCCTCGCCCTCTCCCGCCAGAGAACAGTCGCCCGTCAGATTCTCCCACCCTGAGCAGCGTCCCTCAGCATACGCAAGTGACCTCGTCTCATTCGGTGGATCGGATGAAGAGCCGCTAGATGAGTCTATGTCTCTCGCGGCTTCCGAAGCAGAAGGCTGGGCTCGGCGAGTCGGACGACCCCGCCCCCCGCCTCCGCTGGAGCCCATCGAACACGGCTCGGGCATGGACGCCGAACTTCTCCGCGTCCTCTCTAAAGCTGTGGAGCAGCTGGACCTGGATTGGGCTCCGCCGGAAGAGCCGTCACGGAGCCGCCTGGATGAGTGGTTCCTGCCGGGAAGACGCCAGGCCCCTCGTCAACGTGCTGCCCCGTTCTTCCCCGAGGTACACGAGGAGCTGACCAAGTCATGGCGCGCTCCTTACTCTGCCCGCCTGCACACCACGCACCGTTCAGCCCTCACCACTGTGGACGGCGCTGAAGAAAAGGGCTACGAAGCACCCGCCGCCCCTGGATGAAGCAGTGGCAGCTCACCTCTGTCCTCCCACGGCTGTGGGCTGGAAATCAAAGAGATCCCTTCCTTCAAAGCCCTGCAGGACTACCTCCACCCTGGCTTCGCGAGCCTACGCCTCTGCAGGCCAAGCTGCCTCGGCGCTCCACACTATGGCGATTTTCCAAGTGTTTCAAGCCAAGCTTCTCCGCTCTATGGACGAGTCCGGCTTTGATGCATCTGCCTTCAGGGACCTCCGCAGCGCCACTGACCTAGCCCTGCGAGCCACGAAGGCCACAGCCCAGGCCATTGGAAGGTCCATGGCCAGCCTGGTGGTTTTAGAGCGCCACTTATGGCTCAACTTGTCCGAGATCAAGGACGCGGATAAGATGGCCTTTTTAGACGCCCCTGTCTCGCCCTCCGGTCTCTTTGGGTCATCGGTAGAGGGTCTCACCGAGCGTTTCACCGCAGCGCAGAAGTCCTCTCAGGCCATGAGACACTTCCTGCCAAAACGCTCCTGCTCCGCATCTGCTTCAAGCCGACCCAGGCCTGCGCCGGCTCAGCAGAGCAAGCCTGCCCCCTCTGCCTCCCAGGCAGCACCGCCAAAGGAGCAACGCCAGCGCTCTCGCTCTGCCAGACGCTCCTTCCCGAGACGCCAGGGACCCCGGCCCAAGATTGCGCTGGACCCTGTGACGCCTAAGTCATCCTGATTTAAGAGGAAGGAAGAGGACAGGGGAATGTCTCGCTGCGGCCGGACCACCCCCAAAGCTCCTTTGCGCAGTTTCCCCTCCGCCTCATTCACATCCGGGCATGGGAATGATGCTCAGTGTTACAGATGGGCCCACAAATGTTGCGTCCACACAAACCGCCGTTTTCACGGCGAACACATTTTTACCTTTTCTAATAAAGGGCAAATTTCCTCTTCCACTCCCCTCGGTGCACAACCCCCCCTCAGGCTGGCTGTCAGCCGATGTCATTCAACCTCTTGCCACCCGGGTCGAGGCTTGGCGGGCCATCCCCGGGCTGTCAAAGTGGGTCCTAGGGATCATAAGTCAGGGCTACTCGCTCCAGTTCGCCCGAAGACCCCCACGCTTCGGCGGGGTGCTTCAAACTTTGGTGATTTCGGACAACACTCACGTTCTCCGAACCGAAGTCTTGGCGCTGCTCAGGAAAGGAGCTATAGAAATAGTCTCTCCTCCAGAGAGTGAGTCAGGCTTTTACAGCCGTTACTTTCTGGTCCCCAAGAAAGATGGCGGTCTCAGACCCATCTTAGATCTCAGGATCCTGAACCGCTCCCTCATGAGACGGAAGTTCAAGATGCTGACGCTGAAGCAGATCCTCGCACAGATTTGTCACGAGGACTGGTTCTGCTCACTGGACCTGAAAGATGCCTACTTTCACATCCAGATAGCCCCCCACCACAGGCGGTTCTTGAGATTCGCCTTCGAGGGTGTGGCTTACCAATACACGGTCCTACCCTTCGGGCTGTCCCTGGCTCCTCGCACTTTCACCAAGTGCATGAATGCGGCTCTTTCCCCACTCAGACAGATGGGAATCCGTGTTCTGAATTATCTCGACGATTGGCTCATTCTGGCCCACTCGCGAGCAGAGCTAGAACTTCACAGATCTGTGCTCCTCAGCCATCTAGAATGCCTGGGTCTCAGGGTCAACCTATCCAAGAGCTCGCTGCTTCCCAGCCAACGCATTTCGTTCCTGGGAGCAGTTTTCGACTCTGTTCGCATGACGGCAGTAGTCTCGCCAGAGTGCGCTCTGGCCATTCAGCAGCTCGCAGCTTCCGTCACAAACAAAGCCTACCTTCCTCTGAAGTCCTTCCAGAGGCTTTTAGGGCTGATGGCTTCCGCCTCCCCAGTTCTACGGCTCGGCCTTCTTCGAATGCGGCCTCTGCAGTACTGGCTGAAGTTTAGGGTCCCCCCCCACGCCTGGCGGCATGGCCGCTTCTGTCTCAAGGTCAATCAGGCCTGTCTATCAGCCCTGAAGCCCTGGTTGAACCCCGAGTGGTTCAAGCGTGGCGTACCCCTTCAGGCGGCGTCGCGGAGGACGGTGCTCTCGACGGACGCATCCAACTCAGGTTGGGGCACTCTTTGCGAGGGCAGACCGGCCTTCGGCTCGTGGTCACACGAGGAGAGCCATCTTCATATCAACTGCCTAGAAATGCTGGCAGTGATTCGTGCCCTTCACTTCTTTTAGGCTCACCTGACGGGACGCCACGTCCTAGTCCAATCGGACAGCATGACGGTGGTGTCGTATATAAATCACCAGGGAGGTCTTTCGTCCAGCCGCTTATGCACACTGGCGAAGCGTCTTCTGGAATGGGCTCTACCCAGGTTTCTGTCGCTCAGGGCGACGCACATTCCTGGAAAAACCAATCTGGGAGCAGATATGCTGTCTCGGAGCAATGTCCCCTCAGACGAGTGGATGCTCCACCCCCAGACGGTTCTCACGATATGGGAATTCTTCGGGAAGGCAGAGGTCGACCTCTTCGCCTCAGAAGACAATTCTCATTGCCCAACTTATTTCTCGAAGAAGGACGACGCGCTGGCCCACCATTGGCCCAGCACCCTTCTTTACGCATTTCCCCCGATCGCTCTGATCCCTCAGGTTATCAGACGAATCAAGGAAGACGAGCACAAAGTCCTCCTGGTGGCCCCGCTCTGGAGGAGCCAGACTTGGTCCTCAGAGCTGTTCAGGCTCTCCAAGAGAGCCCCATGGCCCATTCCTCTGAGACAGGACCTTCTCTCTCAGGCGAACAGGACAATTTGGCACCCACAGCCAGAACTTTGGGCTCTGCACTTATGGTCCCTCGACGGGAGCCGGTTAACCTCCCCGGGGACGTGTTGAACACCATCTCTCAGGCGAGAGCTCCGTCTACGAGACGTCTCTATGCCCAGAAATGGTCAATCTTTGTTGATTGGTGCTCTGCACGCAACATAGATCCAGTGGAGTGTGACGTATCTCCGATACTGTCCTTTCTCCAAGAGCGTTTGAATTCGGGGCGAGCCCCTTCAACGCTCAAAGTTTACGTAGCAGCCATCGCAGCGTTTCACTCTCCTATCGCTGGCCAGTCAGTGGGGAGAAACGGCCTAGTGGTGCGTTTCTTGAGGGGTGCTAGGCGATTGAATCCTCCTCGCCCCCTCACTGTTCCCACCTGGGACCTTTCTTTGGTCCTCAGAGCTCTCAAAGGACATCCCTTTGAGCCGCTGTGCTCAGCTAACCTCAAGCCCCTGACGCTCAAGAACGCTCTGCTACTGGCTTTAGCATCGGTGAAGCGTGTCGGCGATCTGCAGGCCCTCTCTGTGAGCCCTGCTTGCCTTGAATTTGGGGCCAACGACTCTAAAGTCGTATTGAAACCCAGGCTTGGCTACGTCCCCAAGGTGCTCTCGACTCCGTTCAGAGCACAAGTTATCTCCCTCTCTGCGCTCCCTGTCTCATCAGATGAGCAAGAGCTGGAGTTGCTCTGCCCTGTTAGGGCATTGAGAACTTATGTAGAGCGATCACAGCCTTTCCGGCTATCAGATCAGCTCTTTGTTTGCTTTGGCGGCCGCACCAAAGGGTCTCCGGTCTCGGTTACTAACGTAACCTCGGTTCCCTGAGATACGGAACGAGTACTGCGTTACTTGCCGTGCCACGAGGCTGCGGCTTCAGGGTCGTCGCTTCAGTCGATATGGCCTGGTTTCCTATGGCGAAACGCCCGCTTATATAGCACTAAACCCCGCCCCTTTCGGCGGGAAAATTTGCGCGCTTTCTCGCCATAGGCCGCGCAGCTATGCCGCGCTGTCATTGGTTCAACAACTTCTCATGAGTGAACCAATGACGATGCAGTTACACTGCGTTATTGAAAAAGGCTTCAGTGACGGGGAAAAAGGGAGACTTTCCCCATACACAGTACTCGTTCCGTATCTCAGGGAACCGAGGTTACGTTAGTAACCGAGTACGTTTTTATGAAAGTAAACAGTCTGAAACACATTCTTATAAAACAAAAGAACAGAACAAAAGAAGCAAAATTATGTATGGATTAAATATTTACTGGTGATAAAAAATAAAACAGGTGAAACAAATATTAAACTCACCAAAGACAAAGAGACTGAAACTCTTTTCCACACTGTTGATCTGTAGTTCATATTCTCCAGCATGTTCAGTTGTGATGTCTGTGATGGTCAGAGATCCAGTTTGATTGTCCAGCTTCAGTCTGTCTCTGAATCTCCCATCAAGAACATCATCATATACAGTGAATCTGTCAGCCGTTACATTGATTTCAGCTATTAAAGTGTTTCCAAACCTCCACTGAATCACATCACCATCCTTTATTTCAGTAAGATCAGAGTTTAGAGTGACTGAATCTCCCTCCTTCACTGATATTTCAACTGTATCACCAAAAAACAAAAAAAAAAAAAAAAAAAAACAGGGTGCGTCACAGATTAATATTTATAAGTAACTTCATGATTTTTATGAAAGTAAACAGTCTGAAACATATTCTTATAAAACAACAGAACAGAACAAAAGAAGCAAATATGTCTATGGATTAAAATTTTAACTGGTGATAAAAAATAAAACAGGTGAAACAAATATTAAACTCACCAAAGACAAAGAGACTGAAACTCTTTTCCACACTGTTGATCTGTAGTTCATATTCTCCAGCATGTTCAGTTGTGATGTCTGTGATGGTCAGAGATCCAGTTTGATTGTCCAGCTTCAGTCTGTCTCTGAATCTCCCATCAAGAACATCATCATATACAGTGAATCTGTCGGCCGTTACATTGATTTCAGCTATTAAAGTGTTTCCAAACCTCCACTGAATCACATCATCATCCTTCATTTCAGTAAGTTCAGAGTTTAGAGTGACTGAATCTTCCTCCTTCACTGACACATACTCCTCTTCATCACCAAACGCACCTGAAGAACAGAGTTTTTACAGATTAAAGCTTTAAAACTACTTGATGTTGATTTGATGAAGATTCACTAAAACACTTTTAATCATTTAAATGTGAAGTGAATAATATTCTGCAGATACATTAAAAGAGAAATAAACTCATATAGAACAATAACTAATTAAAAAGACACTTTTACTTTAATGTTTAACGTCACACTAAAACTAATGTGGTTGAGTATCTGAGGTTCATATTTATATTATTTTATTTAATCAATCCCTAATAATTTCTATCTGAATTCAAACTTGATCTGACAGTAAAATCACAGTTCAATTATGAGAATATCAGTGGATATTATTCTTTTCTGACTAATTTAACCAGTCATTTATCACATGGTACCAGAACAGAAGCAACTTTATCCATTAAAACATGTTTAAAACTCACCATCCAGATGCCAGAAACACAAACAGAACAAAACAGTCCAAAACATCTTCAGCAGTTTCAGTCCACAAATATGAAAAGAGAAACTCTTCAAAACTGCTTCAGTAATAAAATGACAAATGTGCTGATGTGAAGCTGCTCTGTAGGCACCTCCCCCTAAACACTCCCCAACCTTACCACATCACACGAGAAAAACAAATCTGTCTGAAACTTTTTGTGCAATTCTGAGAGTGCTCCACACAGGTTAGTGGGCCTGTACAAACCACCTGTAGTAACACACTCTCCTCTGTGCACTAGACACTTTTTACACACACTGTTGTGTACATAAATCGTACAAAATACTCTATTACATATGTTTGTTTACATGCTCATACACACACAAAAACAAACAAACAAACAAACAGACAAACATTTTGCACTGTTCCCCAGCGAGCTGCTTAACTTACAATGTTTCTCTTTGCGCATGTACAGTATTTATGTGAAAGCATTTGTATATTTTAATGTATTTATATATAGTATATGTATAATCGGACTCTCTCATAGGTTAGTTGTTTATAGGTTTATACTGTTGTCTGTGTTTATGTAGCACCGTGGTCCTGTGAGGCACAACATTTCGTTCCACTGTATGTCACCACATGTAGCGGAATGACAATAAAGCTCAACTTGACTTGACTTCACCAGTAAAATTAAGTGAAACTCCAAATAACTGCACATCTTTAAGTGTTAATTAATGTATGTGACCATCTAGCACTTTTTTAGCTCATTAATTCAACCTCTGAACTTTGTCACTTTGAGGTCAGGTGGGCCTCAACTTCCAGTAGATCAATGACATTATTTTCAACAGAAATAAACTGACCCATAACATGATAAAAATATCTTAACAAGAGGAAGCAACAGTTTCTTCTTGTCAGCTTTTTTCTTGGTGTGTCATCTTGATGTTGCTTCATCAAGATGGAGCAACAGTTTCATCTTGTCATGAGATCCTGTCATGAGTGTTTGGCTCTGCTCTCTCTCCTGTAACTGTCTTCAGGTCATTTGTGACCTTGGACCACAAAACCAGTCATTAAGTCGCACAGGTATTTTTTTTAGCTATAGCCAACAATACATTGTATGGGTCAAAATGATCGATTTTTCGTTTATGCCAAAAATTTTAAGTAAAGGATTTTAAATAATTTAAATCATGTTCCATGAAGATATTTTGTAAATTTCCTACCGCAAATACAGAATTTTTTCCCCCTTCATTAGTAATATGCATTGCTGAAGACTTCATTTGGACAACTTTAACCCCCAGCGGTCTGAGTGATTCTGGGGTCCTTGAGATGTTTTGAAATGCCCTGACATTTGTGCTTATTTCAGCTACTTATAACATACTATTGGCCAGCAAGTAATTTTGCTGTATTCAGCACAAACTCTGCTACAATAATATGTGAGAAAAATAGATGTACGTGTTTGCATTTTTGAGAAAATAATGTTTATGAGTGGTTATTGAAAAAACAAAAACTTAAGCCACTGAAATACGGCCACAAAACAAATAATAAATACGTGTTCACAAGACTTCTGGGTATTGGAGGTTGTAGACTAGAGTTTTTGGTTCAAAATTATGTAAAAAGTATCCTGCCTAGTCGTTCATATAAAACAATATTATGATTTAATTTTTGTAAGACACTTTTTGAGAGTGAGAATCTTCATGAATAATGCTGTGATTCACACCTGAGAAGACAAAGACCCGCATAATGACCCGCATAATGAGCCCTTTTAGGTAGGAAGGCTATGTGAGTGAAAATTAATCAAAGTACAAAGTAGTTTTTTTTTTCCCCTGGTAGTTTATTCAGAATATAGTTAATAATATAAATTAAACACATTTAGAATAAATGAGGGCACATTTAGGGCCTGTTTACACCTGGTCACTTCATGTGTTTTCACTGATCGGATAGCTATCGGATAGAGACCAGGGGTCTCATTTATAAAGCGTGTGTACGCACAAAACGGGGCTGGAAACGTCCGTATGCCAGTTCCCACGCAAAGGTTGTGATCTATAAAAAACAAACTTGACGGGAGAATGTGCGCACCTTTAAGCAAACTTTGAGCCATATGTACAAACATTTTGGAGACAGAGCAGTTTGGTGACACCGATGGTGAGCTGAGGGACTGACGGCAGATGAAGGAAAACCACTTTAAATGCTTGTCATGAGTCATAATCATAAATACAGTGTATGTTCACAATAAGAGTTTAAATAAATAAAAGAATGTTTTAAACTCGTGTGGAAATCACATTTTCATTTGATACACATTTACATTAATATTACACTTTTACTATTGCCAACAAGCACTGAAATTACATTACGCAGTCATTACAAAGAAGTTAAACAAAAATTATATGAATTTAGATATACTACTTTCGATCACTGTTTTAATGACAGCGAGGAGCGCTGGGAGCACAATAATTACTCTTTAAACTAAACTGCAGATGCACATTTATGACAAAATATTTTAGCGAGAACGATGATCAGTGATGCACACTTAACTTGGATATTATGGAAGACACTGCTGGATTCGGTGGTCGAACAGTCCGTTGTCCAGTTTGAATAGTTCCAATGATAATATCTTACTGTATAACCGCAGCTGCAGGAGGTGTTGATGTCGTGTGACGGATCTTCAAACAATTACCACTGTATTTGAAGGATATAATTTGAGGAAAACGGTAAGATTTGCATGTTTCCTTTTTCAGTGATGCGCCGAGTCAGACAATTGTATATTTACACTGCAATAAATAAGTAGGCCTATCTGTTTCCACTAAAAATAGCCTATACACATCCTAAAAGATATGTTCACCTTATCAGTAAAACTGCATAAATTTGATTCGAATTGTTTAAAACTATTAAAATACTATTTGGCCAGTGGAAATGAATGAATCAACTCTATTCTTAAACCTTTATCTTAAATATTTTATACAATTTTGTTTTTATGGATATTTTGATATATTTATTCTAAAGCATAAAGAGGATATTGGATGATTTTTATCACTGTAGTGTATTGCACAAATGGTATTTATAGTCCATATCTAATATTTTCCAATGTCTTGTACCTTTGACGGTGTTAACCATGTTGTCACGTGGATGGGAACGTGTATGGAAATGATATGCAGATGAGGTTATGCATAGTAAAACTAGCCGTTGTAAGCTCCATATATGGTGATTTCGGGGAGGAGACAGGGTGGAGATGCACGTATGCACAATCTTCCGCTGACTGGGATTTATAAAGGGATTTGTGCGCAGGTTCTGGCGTACGCATGGTTTTATAAATCTGAATTTTTTTGTGCGTACGCAGAATCTAGCTTTTGCGCGTACGTACACTTTTAGGATGAAATCTACCAAAGTTTTATAAATTAGACCCCTGGTCTAAATGCCCTCCAAAACGCATTCGAAACGGATATAAATCCGAACGCTCAATCCACTTCAGGAGGTGGTCTGGGAGGCATTCCAGTCAAAACTGAACAGGTCTAAATGCATCTGGTTGTTGAAACCATATATGTCACGGCACACACGAAGACAAACAGGATAGGTCCAATTGCAGGTATTTATTGGGGAAATCCAGAAACGTAATCCATGAACCAGTCAATATTCAAAAATCCAGGGAGACAGTCCAAACAAAACACAAAGCAAACCAAAACAGAGACTCGGGAAACATGAATGAAGACACCATGACAAAAGCAGAGACAAACCAGGTATAAATAGACAGACACTAATTGAACAAACACAAAACAGCTGGGTGCAATGAAACAAGGATAATGAGTCCAGGAGGTGAGTTATGGGTAATGTAGTTCGTGGGGTGAAAACCAAAGTCCAGGATGTAAACAGTCAGGGTTGGAGTACCCTCTGGTGGTAGACAAGGGCACTCCCAGTAATGATCGTGACAATATATGTAAATTGAAAAAATAAACGTGTGAGCGCCTGTTATAGGTTAAATAACATGATATAGCCAGATATGACAGCGCCACTGCAGCATGCATCGCCGCATATGAGCAGCTGAGTATCTATTCAGCAACACAACGCGCAAACTGTAATCATACGGACAATCATCAGTACAATAGCTCTTTGTGCAAAATGAAAGAGTTGATGGAAGCAATGCCAAGAAGTGCAGAAAAGTTTCTGTACCACTTCATGGTTTTGTGCTGTGTTGTGTTGTACTGTATCAGCTGATCAGACAGGTCAACACCCCCCATGTGTTTATTGTATCTCTTGGGATCTCTTTGGAATAGTTGTTTGGAAATTTTCATTGTCACATCTGTGTAAAAAAAAAAAAAAAAGCATGAGCACACTATCACTATGGCCATGCATAACAAAGACAGCAGTTATTGTTATGTCATACAAGAACATATACTTTTATATTATGATGTAGACCACATGTATGATCAACTAACCAAAACTGGGTGAAATGTATTATATGTTTAGAGAGTATCACATTACAAGCATTTACGCACAAACATTTGTAAATGACATTGTAAGGCAATTTTGTCAAAAGTTAGCCAAAACAAAAATTGATTGGCCGTAGACTGCGATTATCTGTTGATGGTCCACGTAGACTGCACGTACAGTGGGTACGGAAAGTATTCAGACCCCTTAAATTTTTCCCTCTTTGTTATATTGCAGCCATTTGCTAAAATCATTTGTTCATTTTTTTCCTCATTAATGTACACACAGCACCCCATATTGACAGAAAAACACAGAATTGTTGACATTTTTGCAGATTTATTAAAAAAGAAAAACTGAAATATCACATGGTCCTAAGTATTCAGACCCTTTGCTCAGTATTTAGTAGAAGCACCTTTTTGATCTAATACAGCCATGAGTCTTTTTGGGAAAGATGCAACAAGTTTTTCACACCTGGATTTGGGGATCCTCTGCCATTCCTCCTTACAGATCCTCTCCAGTTCTGTCAGGTTGGATGGTAAACGTTGGTGGACAGCCATTTTTAGGTCTCTCCAGAGATGCTCAATTGGGTTTAAGTCAGGGCTCTGGCTGGGCCATTCAAGAACAGTCACAGAGTTGTTGTGAAGCCACTCCTTCATTATTTTAACTGTGTGCTTAGGGTCATTGTCTTGTTGGAAGGTAAACCTTCGGCCCAGTCTGAGGTCCTGAGCACTCTGGAGAAGGTTTTCGTCCAGGATATCCCTGTACTTGGTCACATTCATCTTTCCCTCAATTGCAACCAGTCGTCCTGTCCCTGCAGCTGAAAAACACCCCCACAGCATGATGCTGCCACCACCATGCTTCACTGTTGGGACTGTATTGGACAGGTGATGAGCAGTGCCTGGTTTTCTCCACACATACCGCTTAGAATTAAGGCCAAAAAGTTCTATCTTGGTCTCATCAGACCAGAGAATCTTATTTCTCACCATCTTATGGTGACTTACTATCACATACACTACACACTGCTTTCCATCTGTTAAGTAAGACTGTATCCATTTAACTGATGTCACAGATCCCTTGTCTTCCTGAACTCCATTTCCCATGTTCCTCCTGTTCTCCACACCTGCACTCACTTCCCTCGTCATCTCCCCATCATCACCGATCATCATCACCTGGACTTCCTCGTTAGCACTCCCTTTATATTGGACTCACTCCCTTCACTCCTTGTCCGGGTTGGGCCAGGCTGGTGAAGGTGGTGGCAACGGCTGGATTGTGACTGGGTAGGAGATGGCAGAAGGAAGTGACGGATCAGGAAGTGAGATGGGATTTGAAGAAGATGGCGGGGGAGATAGTAGTGTATGGAATGTAGTGCGGTCGAGAAAACGGAAAAAAAAGGGAAATGAAACATCAAATATGGATGAAACGGATAGTGAGCAAAGTGTTATTGTAACAGCAAGGCGGGAAGAGGAACATAAAGTGATCGTAAAATTATCTGAAGAAGGGGCGACGTTTGGTGAGTGGAATCCAGTTAAATTAACAAAAGCAATTAACAAGTTGCTGGGTGAGGTCAAAAATGCGAAGATCTTGAGAAATGGATCACTGTTGATTGTTTGTAGGAATAAAGTGCAGAAAGAAAAAGCCTTGCAAATGAATAAAATTGATAAAACGAGAGTACAGTGTTCATTGATTGAGTACAAAAAAGTGAATCGAGGAGTCATTACAGGAATACCTACAGATGTATCAGAAGAAGAAATGAAAGATAATATGACAGGAGCAAAAGTACTGGAAGTAAAACGCCTTACAATAACCAGAAATGGGGAGAAAAGCAATAGCTTGTCTGTTATGATTAAGTTTGATGAAGCAAAACTTCCTGGTAAGGTGTACATAGGATACATGAGCTATGAGGTAAGGCCATATATTCCTCCACCACTGAGGTGCTTTAAATGCCAAAAATATGGTCACGTAGCAGCAATATGTAAGGGCAAACAGAGATGTGGCAGATGTGCAGGCGAACATGAATATGGGAAGTGTGGGGAAGGAGTAAAGCTCAAATGCTGCAATTGTGGAGGAGAGCATAGCTCAGCTTATCGTGGCTGCGAGGCCAGCAAAAGGGCAGTGGAAGTACAGCGAGTGAAGGCATTACAAGGAATTACATATGCGGAAGCAGTAAAGACAGTGTCTAGAGAAAAGATTGTTTATAAACCAGCAAACAATGAAACTAAAGATAGATCCTGCGGGAACTGTGAAAAGTTTGTGGCAAAGAAAGACGTGCTAATTATGAGTAAGAATGAATTTGTGTTGTTCATGGTTGAGGTGATAAATTGCTCAGCACAGACAGAAAGGAAAACTGGAAAGATCAAAATAATAGTTAAAGCGGCAGAAAAATATCTTGGTGTTAAAGGGCTCAGCTGTGAAATGGTGGAAGAAATGTTAACTGCAGGAATTCCTAACTCTCAGTCATGGGCTGGTGGATCATCATGATTTTAGTTATATTGCAATGGAACGCTAGAAGTCTTATAGCTAATGGGCAAGAGTTCAAAAAGTTTATTCTTGATTTACCAGATAAACCACATGTAATATGTGTACAAGAGACGTGGTTGAAACCAATATTAGATTTTGTGATACCTGGATATTCTGCAATCAGAAATGATAGGGAAACAGGAAAAGGTGGAGGGGTGGCAATCTTTGTAAGAAACGGGACAAATTATAATTTGATTAGTAAAGGGAAAGAACATGAGTCTGTTGTAGTTAAAATATGGACAGGTAAAGACAGTATAATGATAGTAAATTTTTATAATCCATGTAATAAATTGAGTGTTGAAATTCTGAATGCAGTATGCGGGATAACACAAGAGAAAATAGTATGGTGTGGGGATTTTAATGCACACAGTACACTATGGGGGAGTAGGAATACAGATGTAAATGGATCAATAATAGAAGAATTTATAGATGATAAAAATCTAGTATGTATTAATGATGGAAAAGGAACAAGGTATAGTAGCTTGCATAACGCGGAAAGTGTTATTGACTTGACAATAATGTCAGCTGAAATGGCTGGAATCAGCACATGGGAGGTTTTAAATCAGTCAACGATAGGTAGTGATCATTATCCAATAATAACTAGGATTGGAGTAGAGATATATCAGGATAATGAAGTGAGAACACCAAGATGGAAGTTGGATAAAGCTGATTGGCAATCATTTCAAATGCTGAGTGAGGTTAAGTGTGCAGATTTATTAAATAAAAATATAACAAAAGTGGAAGAAATGAATGAAAGTGTAGTTTCAGCTATAATAGAAGCAGCTGAAGAAACAATTCCTAAAAAGGCAGGAAGTAAACTGAAAAAATGTGTGCCATGGTGGGATGAAAGTTGTAGTAGAGTAATAAAGAAGAGAAATAAAATGTTTAAACAGCTTAAAATCCATCATACACTAAAAAAACTTTGATTAATTATAAAAGGGCACAAGCAGTAGTTAGGAAAACAATTAGATCAGCTAAACGTAATTATTGGAGACAATTCTGTAATACAATTGGAAGAGAAACTCAGCTATCAGATATATGGAGAACAATTAGGAAAATGAGTGGAATAAGAAGTAATGTGGAAATACCAGTGTTATGTAGTAACAATAAAAATGCAATTAGTAATGCAGAAAAAGCAGAACTTTTTGTTAAAACTTTTGTGAAGATCCACAGTTCTGGAAATTTATCCTTGACGGCTTTACAGTATAGAGACCAGACGCTTGCTCAAAATCCAGGGATAGTTGAGAGAAGCAGTGTATCAGGAAAAGATCTGGATCAGCCATTTACTCTATTTGAATTGAAAAGAGCTATATTAAGCACGCGACAAACGACTCCAGGAAAAGATGGTATATGCTATAGGATGTTAGGCCATATGGAAGATGTCACACTTGAGATAATATTAAGACTGTTTTATATGGTATGGAATGCAGGTAAACTCCCATTAATATGGAAACAGGCAGTTATAGTCCCAATACTTAAACCTGGCAAAGACCCATCAGATCCAAGTAGTTATAGACCCATAGCATTAACATCGCAACTAGGGAAAACTATGGAAAGGATGGTAACAAATAGACTAGATTATTATATTGAAAGTAAAGGTCTTCTTTCACCTCATCAATCTGGATTTCGTAAGGGAAGGGGGACAATGGACTCCGTATTATGCCTAGAATCAGAAATTAGGAAAGCTCAAAGTAATAAAGAAAGTATAATTGCTGTATTTTTTGATATTGAAAAGGCATATGATATGCTATGGAAGGATGGACTTCTTATTAAACTTAATAAATTAGGAATAAATGGCAAGATGTATAATTGGGTATTAGATTTCTTGAATAAAAGAACAATTGAAGTTAAAGTAGGTGTAGAATATTCAAATAGATATATAGTGGAAAATGGTATCCCACAAGGCAGTGTATGTAGTCCAATACTTTTTAATATTATGATTAATGGCATATTTGATCAGATTGAAGGAAATGTAGGTAAGTCAATATATGCAGATGATGGGGCACTCTGGGTTAGAGGTCGGAATATAGAATATTTAAGAAAGAAAATGCAAAATGCAATAGGGAAAGTAGAACAGTGGACAAATAATTGGGGATTTAAACTTTCAATCTCAAAAACACAAGTTATATGTTTTTCTAAGCGACCTAAAACAGTATCACTAAAACTATATGGGCAAGATCTTGAACAGGTTAAGGTTGTAAGATTCTTGGGAGTGTTCTTTGATGAGAAGCTGAACTGGTGTCAACACATTGATAAGCTTAGGAATAAATGTAAAAAGATCAATAATGTTTTAAGGTGTTTATCAGGGCAAGACTGGGGAGCAAGCAGGGCATCACTCATAAACCTCTATCAGGCTCTTTTAAGAACAGCACTAGATTATGGTTGCCTAGCATTTATGTCAGCATCAGAATCAAACCTTAAAAAGCTTGATGTGGAACAGGCACAGGCACTTCGGATTTGTTCTAGAGCATTTAAAACATCACCAGTGTCTGCATTACAGGTTGAGACAGGAGAGATGCCTTTACGTATTAGGAGGGTCAAAATCATGCTGGCATATTGGATTAACTTGCAAGGGCATAGTGAGGTACATCCCACAAAGGCCATCTTACAAGACTGTTCAGAACATAATAAAACTAATTATTACAGTTTTGGATGGATAGGAAATGCAAAAGCACAAAATGCAAACCTTAACCAGCTCCAAGTAAGCCCCACTGTGGCAATATCAACAGTACCACCTTGGAATTTCAGAAAGCCATTTGTAGATATAAGCCTTCAACAAATGTTAAAAGAAAAAATCTAAAGTAATACCACAGAGAATTACAGTTCAAAGATATATGGATCTCTACCAAGACAAAATATTCATATTTACAGATGGATCAAAGCAGCCAGAGACAGGCCGTACTGGGGCTGCTTTCTTCATTCCGCATTATGAAGTAGCAGTTAAAAAAAGAGCAGCAGATCATTTATCAGTATACACGGTAGAGCTTTTGGCAATTTTATTGGCATTACAGTGGTTGGAAGGAAATAATCAGATGCAAAATGTAGCCATAGCTTCTGACAGCTTATCTGCCCTTTCTAGTATTCAATCTGGGGAAACTTCATGCAGGAAAGATATCATATATCAGATATATCACTTGCTATTAATACTGTATGATAGAGGGCTGGATGTCTTTTTCCTTTGGGTTCCTGCTCATGTAGGGGTGGAAGGAAATGAGATTGTAGATACTCTGGCAAAAGGATCAATAAAACATGAAATAGTTGATGTACAAGTACCATTATGTAGAGCAGAAATTAAAACCATTATTAAGGGACATGTAAACAAAATATGGCAAGAATATTGGGACATAGCTGACACTGGACGGCATCTGTATAGTATACAAAAACAAGTAGGTATAAGTGTTAGGCAGAGCAGGAATCCAAAAGAAGAAAAGATAGTTACACATCTGAGAATAGGTCATGCTGGTCTAAATTTTACATTACATAGAATAGGAAAACACCCCACTGGTCTTTGCAATCACTGCAACTCACAAGAGACAGTAAAACACATTTTAATGGATTGTAAAAGATATGAAGAAGAAAGAAGGGAATTAGAAATACAAGTTGGAAAACAAAACATGACATTAGAAAATCTTCTAGGGAAAACAATGTCTGGGAAAATTTTCAGTCCTCTAATGTGTTATTTGGAAAGTACTGGGTTAAGTAAAAGAATTTGATATGAATATTTAGTTTTGTTTTTTTTTTGTTTTTTTTCTCATTAGTTTTAAGTCCTTCCTTTTTGTCAAGCTGTTGCCCACACTCCAGTCCAGTAGGTGGCGGTAAATGCACCTTAAGTTGGTTTGCCATCCGCCAATAAAAATCAAAAGAAGAAGAAGAAGAAGAACACTCCTTGTCCATTCTTTATGTTGTATAGTGTGTTTATGCGTCAGCTCAGTGTTTCTTCATTAAAATACCCATTATTGTGGATTTCCGTTGATGCCTCATCTCTATTGCATACAGCACCGTAACAGAAGAACGGACCAAAACCGCTGGACTTCCACAATTCAAAGGATGGGTATTTTCCTTATTCCTGTACCCCCGAAGTCTCTCAAGACGGAGGAAAGGCTATGCCGTTTACGGCAGAGTGGCAGACCGTTGGAGAGGTATGTGGAGGAGTTTTTGGAGGTCTCTTATTTGGTGAGCTGGCCTGATGCCAGTCTTAATGCTGTGTTTCTGATGGGACTGGACAAGGACGTAATTCATTATAACGAACCGGCCTGTAGTTTCTCCTTAGTCAATTCTCTAAATCTAATTCTCCTTTTAAATGGTTCTAATTTTGAAGTCAACAAGATTCAAGAGAACCAGAATTGTCCTTGTCCAGCCCCATCAGCAGCTTATCTGGCCTCGCCAGTTCACCTCACCCCAGAACCCTGCACATACCGCTTCAACGGTCCTGTCTACTCCTGGCCACCAACCGCCGCCGCCGAGCCTGCCGCTCCAGCCGCCGCCACCGAGCCAGCCGCTCCAGTCTCCACAGAGCCAGCTCCAGTGCCTGTGGGGACAGATCCCTTGTCTTCCTGAACTCCATTTCCCATGTTCCTCCTGTTCTCCACACCTGCACTCACTTCCCTCGTCATCTCCCCATCATCACCGATCATCATCACCTGGACTTCCTCGTTAGCACTCCCTTTATATTGGACTCACTCCCTTCACTCCTTGTCCGTTCTTTATGTTGTATAGTGTGTTTATGCTTCGGCTCAGTGTTTCTTCATTAAAATACCCATTATTGTGGATTTCCGTTGATGCCTCATCTCTATTGCATACAGCACCGTAACAACTGTATGATCAGTAAAGTTAAATGTGGAAAGTCTGGTAAGAAGTTTAAGGTGGTTCACTGTGTCAAATGCCCGTTTAATCTATAAAAACAGCAGCAACACAACTCTTTCTATCCAGGTAAAATTTAACCTTTTCAATAACACAGACAGCTGTTTCAGTTGAATGGCGAGATCAGAAGCCAGATTGCATTGGGTGTAAGGGTGGACCGTCACTATTGAGGTGTTCTATAATTGATTTGGCCACCCATTTTTCTGCAATCTTTGAAATAACAGGTAAAACGCTAATAGGCCTATAATTAGAGGGGTCTACTTTGTCGCCCTTCCAATGTGTACTGGGATTACAACCACCTCTGTTCCCCTGGTCCGGTGAGCCCACCAATGTGCCCGCTGTTAATGACTGGATGAATCACAGTGAAGGACCCTGGAACAGAGCCCATACCCACCTGCAGCACGCCGTCCGCCGTCTGAGGGAACAGGCTGATCGGCACCATCGTCCTGGTCCTGAGTACCGCCTTGGTCAATGGGTTTGGCTGTCAACATGAAACTTGCGTCTCAAACTCTCCTGCAAGAAGTTAAGTCCGAGATACGTAGGTCCATTTCAAATCACACTTCAGATCACTCCTGTCTCATTCCGTTTGGCTCTGCCTAATCATTTTCGCATCTCTCCCACCTTTCATGTGTCTCTGCTCAAGCCTGCCGATGGGGTGCCACTGTAATATTTTGTTTTTGTTGTTATAAAAAACAGTTTTAAATAAATTGTCATTAAATTTCATGTCATTAAAGTTGTAAAAATGTCAATCTTTAAGACTAAAAATGTCATTTTTTTATCTGAGAATAGCTTTCTTATGTGTCATATTTTCATATATTAAGCGACTGCTAGCAAACTGTTGTTGGTAAGATCATGGGCCATCTTTTTGTACAAAGACAAAATCTCATTACTGTCTCACACAATATATGTTCACTCCATCACACATTATACAAAGCATCCAGTAATTAAAAGCAAATCAAGGCCATAATCGCATCTTTACTCCAGGATTTGTGATATATGTTTTGACACATTTTATATGAAATCGGCATAGGCTAATCTACTTGAACTCATTCAGGTTTTCTGGGATGTTTGGTTTACTGTCTAATTGACCCTACGCAAAGACCCGCCCCCCTTAGTTACTGTTGCTCTGTCCGTCAAGCCATGGCGCTGTCACACCACACAGAGTGAAAAATACATTGTGGAGCAAAGAGGACACTGACAACACATCAACAGACAAGACAGAGCAGGTTACTTATGATATTAAACAAAGTCCCAGCTTTCAAGTTGTGTAATTTGTTAAGAAATTCAAACTATTCTTAATGTGTCGTGAGAGATTGCTGTACTGCCTCAGCTCAAATGGCTCGTAAACTGATCATATCTTCCTACTAGTTAATTTATAGCATCAAATAAACATGAATGAACATCAGAAGGAATGTTGTTTCAAATGCTGAAAGACGTAAATACACAACATTTTTCAAGTTCAACTTCACCGAGGTTAATCTTCTAACTCCTGAATGCTTTGTCAGACAAAATGAAGGATTCAGCGTTATGATTGGTTAGATCGCTTGTCAATCAAACTCCTGGCGAAGGGTCAGTTGAGTTCACGAGCTGAACTCATTGTAGACGTTAGCTGAAGGTTGCTCTGCTGTTACACGAAGTGCCTGTCATTCAGTTACAGAAGACTGCAAAAATTGTGCATACTAATGAAAACATTATAAACTGTTACCTAGAAATAAACAACTTTATTACCTTTATGGAATAAGCTCAAAATTGGGCTTAAAATCTCCAAGTGTGTGGCCAGCCTAAATTAATACATAACCAATACTTATAATTAATTATAAATTATAGAAATGAATTAGAAACATGATCTAAAAGTAATAATCATTTGAAATTGGAGCTACAGTAATATTGAAACTAAATTCTAAAGATTTAGTGAAGTTCACGGTTGTTAAAAAGACTCATTATACCATCACCCCGACCACAATCCTTACAGAACCGCTGATTTGAAACTAATGATTCGTAAAGCTATGAGGTTTCATGAAGCAGTGTTTTGAAATCGCCAATCACTAGATATTGTTGAATAAATTCGTTATTTTATTTTTTTGGTGCACAAAACGTATTCTCGTCGCTTCATAGCATTAAGGTTGAACCACTGTAGTCAACTGTTTTAAATATGTCTTTAGTACCTTTCTGGGCATCTGAAAGTGTTAATTGTCTTGCTGGTGATGGAGGCCTCACTGAAACATGAGATTTTATCAAAAACATCTTAATTGGTGTTCTGAAGATGAACAAAGGTCTTACAGGTGTGGAACGACATGAGGGTGAGTAATTAATGACAGAATTTTCATTTTTAGGTGAACTAACCCTTTAAATCACAGTGCAGCACAGCTAGAGCACCATATTACTTACATAGAGTCAGTATTCCTGCAGGGGGCGCTCAACATAATAAATGTAATAAAACATGGAGAGACTCTTGAACCTCAGAGTGAGAAAACTTTATTGATAAAGACAAGCAAATATAAACAACAAAGCCTTTTGAATTGCATTTTTAAAAATATATCACTGAAAGAAAGAGCACAAGATTAAACAATCATCAGTATTTATTATGAAAAAACACTAGAAGAACAAAAACACACTTTAAAGTTCAGCGTTCTGCTTTAGATTTCAATTCTTCCTGAAAAAGATGAACACATAAAGCCACAAATAAGTAAATCTCATAAATTATGTAAAATTAGTTTGTGAGAAATGATATCATCAATGAAGTACCTGATGTGTGAATATGTGCTTGATGTTGTTCAGCTCTTCTGGATCTGATTTCATAAACCACAAGAACGACAGTAGCCACGCCCACCAGAGCAGAGAGGACCAATCGGATCACAGCTTCAGTAGGACCACAACAGTGGACAGAGTCTGAGGAATAAAAACATCAAACTGAGATCAGCTCAGACAATAAACACTAATATCAAGAATATCTGAAGGACAGGAGAAACGATCTCTACTCACCAGAGACAGAAACTCTGAAAGCTTTTAATGATGGTTTTGCTCTCGTTATCAGCACATAATCTCCAGCTTGTTCAGTTGTGATGTTTGTGATGGTCAGAGATCCAGTTTGATTGTCCAGCTTCAGTCTGTCTCTGAATCTCCCATCAAGAACATCATCATATACAGTGATTCTGTCAGCTGTTACATTGATTTCAGCTATCGAAGTGGTTTCAGTCCAAAACACCCACATAATCCATTCAACATCCTTCATTTCAGAAAGATCAGAGTTTAGAGTGACTGAATCTCCCTCCTTCACTGATATTTCATCTGTAACACCAAACAGAGAGAGAGAGAGAATTGAATTTGAATTTTAACAATCCTTTATTACAAAAAATGAATCGCAATACAATTAATTTACAATATTATTAAAAGTGAATAAAAGACAAATCTCCTTCAAAAACACAACACAAAGCTTCATTACAACACCGAATACCTTCAAAGGTAACAAGATCATCCATAAATTTATAATAATTAAAATCAACCAATATTCTAGCCTTCACCATGTTTGAAAACAGCACAACAATATTCTGATCCACATTTTCATCAACTTTCTTTTTTCTACTTAAATAAATAGCTAATTTTGCTTGGCCCAAAACAAAGTTCAGTAACTGACAAACAGATCTTTTTTTCCAACACATATTTAAAACCCAAAATAAATAAATCTATGGAAAAAGTCTCATTACAATTACTAAAAATATTCTTTAAAACCAAAAACAAAGGTTCTAATCTATTACAGTTCACAAAAGCATGGAAGATTGTTTCTCTTTCATTGCAAAAAGGACTAACTAAAACTAACTAAAATATTTGACAGCAACAGAGCCATGAAGAATTCTCCACTGTAAGTCACCCGTCTTCTTGGTCAACGGTGGTTTATATAGTGCTCTCCACTCAGGTTTTCTACCCTCTTTTAACTTAAAAAAAATTGCGCCATGGAGTATCAACTTTCATATTCAACATCTTTTTGTTAAAACTAATCACACAATGCTTATACAAAGCCTTTCCAGTACTTGAAAAAAAGTCCATACACACAGATTCAACAGTTTCTAAAAAAAATTCCAGAAAATCCTTCAAGGTTCAGTGAATAAAACAAGCAAGGAAAAGAGTCTTCAGGATTTGGTTTACAAAGACCGTCACAATACTTAGTCAACAAAGTCTTTTCTGTTGGTTTAACCCTCTGGGGTCTGAGGATTTTTGGGACCATGGAGAAGTTTTGACATGCCCTGACATTTGTGCTTTTTTCAGTTGTTCATAAACATATTAATGGAAAAAGTGTCATTACACTGTATTCAGCACAAACTAGGCTACAATAATATGTGAGGAACATGTATGTACATGTTTTTGTTTTTGAAGGAATAACGTTTATGCATGGTTATTGAAAAAACAAAAAACTTAAGTCACTGAAATAAAGCCAAAAAATATATATTTAATCTTTTTTCACAAGACTTCTGGGTATTTGAGGTTGTAGACTAGAGTTTTTGCTTCAAAATGAGGTAAAAATGATGCTGCCTGCTTGTTCATATAAAACAATAGAGAGATTTAAATTTTCTAAAACATCTTTGGTCAAGAAACACAGTATGCGTGGAGGCGTGAATCATCATGAATAATGGGTGATTCTCACCTGAGAAGACAAAAGAATCGCATAATAATGACCTGAAATGACTTGCATATTAATGAGGCCTTTCAGTCAGGTAGGCTGTGAAAAAACCCTGTGATCATGATTCAAATCGCATCATGGTGTAAATCAAACATACAGAAAAAACAGCAATACTGTGAAATATCATTACAATTTAAAATAATGGTATTCTATTATATTCTTTAACCTGTTAGCCAGCACCCCCGCTTTTGGAAAATTCCAAGAAATGACATACCCAAACTAAAACAGATACAGTTCATGAACCCTTTGCACTAAAAGCACAAGTAAGGTCTCATTTGAAAGCAGACACTTTGCAGTTTATGGTAAATAATTAATTAATTATTGTCACAATGAAGAAAATAGTTAAAAATAGCTTCAAAGTTTTGAAAAGTTATTAGAAATTTATTTTTATGAAATATATTTATGAAAATAAAAGTGAAGTTGGCCTTGTGGCAATCTAGAAATGCACTACAGCTAAAGCCACATGTCTGACCATGTTATATTTCAAATATGAAGATAAGTTTAAAATTCTGAGTTTTATTACATGTTTTTCAAGACCATGTCATGAGACTTTATTTAGAAAGGACCCTAAAATGCTAACTGATGTTTATTGTCATCTATTCAAGTGTATTTTCTCGTTTGTTATGTGGTGGAAACTGCCCCATTCAGTTTCAGTCTCCCCTGAACACATTCACACCTCTCCAGCCTTCTTATGGCTCTAATTATTCTTTTCTTTTGTATCTATTATAATTACTGATGTTCTATTCAAGATGATTTAATCCCTCATTTCATTCACCAAACTTCTCACTTCACCTTCTTTCAAACTGTATCTAATGCCCTTCTCGGAAAAAAAAAGAGAGAAAAAAAGTGAGCTTTACGATTCAAAATGATTTATTTACATTAGCTCAGAACAGGTGCATCTCTGGGCTCGTTAGCATATTAGCTTAGCACACCAACAAAACACAACAATTTATAAGATTAAAGCCACGTTTTTGCTCCAAACTTACTAGTCGATTGTTTTAAATAACCTTCTGTGACGTGGTGTGGATCAAAAATCAGACAGAAAATATATCATTGTATGCTATTCTGCACAATGAGAAAAGCGATTAGCATTGCATTATAAATATAATCTACTATTATGAATACCTGACATGGCGTGAAGAACACAGATAAACCACATATCGTCACAATCGTGTATTTATTACTTTCAAAAGTGACGTTCTGTATGTTTATATCAATGAATAGCGATGTCTGGTAGCCTCTGTTAGTTCCGTGTATGTCACATGATTGCCTCTTGTTCATCATGTGTTATTTGTGGACTAAGTGTGCACAGAGCGCCCTCCGGCTGCATATGAGTTAAAAACACAGTAGTCAGTGTATACAGCGCTCATATGACGACAACAGCGCGTTTTGGGTAAAAATTGAATAAATATTACTCCTCTGTATAGAAAATTGACATAAACGTACGAGAATCCATCAATATTTCTCCAAATGTGCATGCTTTTAAGCTAAAAGCCCCGAGGGATGTTATTTTGTGGAGTTTTTTCATGATGATCGTACAGAGTTTTTTTCTCAATGGCTGAAGCTGAGGCTCATATTTCAATGAAAAGGTAACGACTCCGTTTCTCATATTCATAACTCCTGACGCATATTAACAAATAACGGTCACTATACGATGTTGAGAGTAAAATAAAGATTAAAAATTGAAGCTCGAGTCTTAGATCTTTTTAATGATGTAATTACCTTGAAAAACTATACATTAAATCTAACAGTAAATTTGAGCTAATTTAAACAAAGAAGCTTCGGTGCGTCGGCGTGCCAGTGCAGGTTAACAGGTTAAAATATAATGTATTTCTGTGATGCAAAGTGTCTGAACAGTTATGTTACCTCTATGGCATTTCATATAGGCTTTTAGCTTAAAAGCATGCACATTTGGAGAAATATTGATGGATTCTCATATGTTTATGTCAATTTTCTATACAGAGGAGTAATATTTATTCAGGATTTATTGTCATTACTATGAGCGTTGGATACTGTTTTTTCAATTCATACTTGCAGCCGGAGGGCGCTCTGTACACCTTTAGTCCACAAATGCCTGAGCACTAAAGAAGAATAGGCAATCCAGGAAATAACTGAACTAACAGAGGACAGAGATCGCTAACTATGGCTATTCAAAACACTTTTCAAGACAATAAATACACGATTGAGACGATGAATGCATGTATTGACTGAATTTGCGTCTGAATAGCGCTGGCTCCGTGGGTGTGGCTGCATTAGCAGATAATGAGCTGAATCACGGATTTCTGACATGTGTCTCTTTTCATACAGATTACATAAACACAGAATGTTTGTTTTCGATTTGACTTACACGATTTAAAACCTGACATTTCAATGTTTTTTTAGACACAAGTCTAATTTTTCTGTGATTAGTATTCATAAGTTACAGTTCATTTTCTGAGAACTATCAGATTGGAGTTTGTTCAGAGGGAGACGAGAGATCACGCATCATGTTAGTTTTCTTTATTTTACAAAAAGCACAACATTTTGTTTTTACTCTGAGTGTATACAAATAAAAGAAGATATTCCACAGATTAAAATGGTGTATAACTCTTAATTGTATGTGCAACATTAACGGAGTATTTTAAGTCTCTTTCACACTGGTAAGAAAAAAACCGCGGTGGTATCGCCGGCGATACCCTCAGACCTCAGAGTGTTAAGAGCTGCCCGCCACTTCATTAATAGCTGTGCAACTGTGACCTGATTCTCCAACGTTGAGCAATCGCTTCTTTGTTCTTGAAGTCGAGTCCTGATATTTCCAGTAACTGGCCCAAAGTTATTACTTTGCTACCAATAAGCGTCTTGATAAGTCCTAGGAAAAGTCCATTTGCAGACACATCTAGGCGTGCTCCACAAATTAAGGGCTCTTCTAAAAGCCAGTAAAGAGACTGTGGATCTTCTGCTTGTTTAAAAACAAAAAGACTCCAAACCTTAAAAATATTTCTGTAAAACACTGGCAGGCCAGAAGTGTTCAGTTTCATTGGGTCCATAAGAAAAAGATTCTTATCCAAACCCAGACTCCCAAGATTATGTAAAATGACATATGCAACAGCACACCATTTAAAATCAGTTGAGCCAACTAGTAGTCTTTGAACAAATTGCAAACGAAAGGTTGCTATTCTACTTTGAAGGTGTATTAAACCATGCCCACCCTCCTCCTTTGGCAAATATAACACATTCTGTGGGACCCAATGAAATTTGTCCCAAAAAAATCAACTAAGATGGCCTGAATTTTTGTTAACAGATATTGAGGAGGATCAACACAAGCAAACTTGTGCCACAGTGAAGAAGCAACCAAGTTATTTATAATTAAAATGCGCCCTCTGTATGACATCTTTTGCACTAAGCATTTCCATTTGTCAAGACGACCTTTAACCTTTTCAATGACTCCTTCCCAGTTTTTCTGAACTGTTAACTCATCACCCAGAAAAACTCCTAAATATTTAAAACCAAATTTACCCCAGCTTCTAACACACTCCAGAAATAACAATGCTCGACACAGTCAAAAGCTTTCTCCTGGTCTAAAGAGATTAACCCACAATCTAATTCTAACATGAAATATTATCAAATATGAAATATTATCAAATATTGATCTACTGGGAACACAGTAAGTCTGGTCAGGATGGATAACACCATCCATCACTCCTGCTAGCCTATTAGCCAGGCTTTTAGAGAGCAGTTTATAATCACTACAGAGTAGTGATACGGGTCGCCAACACTTGATGTCTGTAAGGTCGCCTTTATTAGGCAGGAGGGTCAACACTGCTCTACGGCAGCTCGTGGGCAACTGACCTTCAGCCAGGCTTTCATTCAACACCTCCAGCAGGTCCTCTCCCAACTCTGACCAGAAAGACTTATAAAAGTCAACAGGCAGACCGTCGATTCCGGGTGCAGACCGGACTCCATTCCTTGGAGGGCTTTGTATAGCTCCCCCATACTCAAGGCACCTGAGATCCCAGCATTGGCTTTTTCTGATACCTGGGGCAAGTCGTTGAAAAAAAAAAAAACTCTCACTCCTGTAATCCACCCCAAGTTCATTTTTATACAATTTCTCATAAAAACAAACTGCTCTCTTACGAATGTCAGCAGGGTCTGTTAGTAGTCCTCCAGACTCAGAGCGCAAGGCATGGATGGCCCTACTCTGACCATTCTTTTTCTCTAAATTGAAAAAGAACTTGGATGGAGCATCCATTTGGTCCACACCTGACCAGAGCCCCCTGTGTTTTAACACCCAGTAAATCAGCCTACTGTGTCCTTTTACTTAATAAAGAATCCAAAACATTGTGGGCACCAGTTGACTCAGCCAATTCTTGAAGTTTTAAAATGTCAGCCTCCAAGATGTTCATATTCAGAGACGCATCTCTAGTGATGTTTTGAGTATATTGTAAACAGAACTGTTTTATTTGGACTTTCCCAAAATCCCACCACTGTCTTAAGGATTTAAAAGAATTCTTTGTGGTTCTAAACTCATCCCAAAACAACTTAAACATATTTTTAAAATACTTGTCACTTAACAAATTGGTATTTAACTGCCAATATGCACTCCTTGTCTTAATAGCATTTAAAAACACATAACACTGCACCATACTATGATCAGAGAAACTCACTGGGGTAATTAAAGCTCTTCTTACAATACTACAGTGATGCTTAAAAACATAAAATCGATCTAATCTTGCCAGAGAAATCACACTGTCACAAAAATGAGTCCAGGTATACAGTCTTTGCTTCTCATGCAACTGTCTCCAAATATCACATAAATCATGCGTCTTAATAAGTTGAATTAACCAATTACGAGAGGCCAAATGGGGTTCAACATGATTCCTATCCAAATTTGATACTGTACAATTAAAATCACCACCCAAGAATAAATATTCTTCCACAGAACATTTTTGCAAGGCAGAACACAAAGTATTTAAAAATAGCATTCTTTCTACTGATGAAGTTGGAAAGTTTCTCTTGCCCCATTTACATTCAGCGTTGCAATACTCACTTCACTCATGCTTAAAGAGAAAGAAAGAGAGAAGAAACACAGCAGCACACACACACACACACACACACACACACACACACACACACACACACACACACACACACACACACACACACACTAGCCAAGCTATTATGCTTTCTCACTAACTTCGTTTGCATTGTCAGAAGTGAGTTTTCTTTTTTAAACGATACACTTCTTGTTTGTAAACAAGCCCTCCGACATAAAAGACTTAGTTTTGTCCACAAACTGTTTTATGTCGGGAAAATACTCATCAACACACACCCCTCTCTTATTTTTTGTAGCTCTGAGAAAGAGCTTAATATCGTCCAATTCATAGTGACCAGTGAAGTCACTCTGAGAGAAACTGATGCTAGAATCAGAAGACTCAGTGCCACTTTCCATTCCGTCTTCACCAAAAACATCTTCCACGTCTGCTTTCTTAGCTCTAACAGCTTGAAGGTCACTAGATTTCTTTCTTTTAGAAGGGATTTTAAATTCACTCTGCTCTGCCTCCATTTCAATGCCATCACTAAACAAATTGGGCTGCGACACGCTATCACTGACCTTCTTATCAGTCTTCGTAACGGATTTACGAGACTGAATATTCAAGATTTCGCAATTTACCGATCTATCTTCATCATTCATATTGTTGGGGTCAGTCACCCGAATTGCCGCCCTCTCGGTCGAGGGGCAGACTCTCAGCGGCTCCCTCTTCCACTGCACCTGTCTCTGCCACAGGTGAAACAGTGTTTGAAGGCCCAGCCTTAACCGACTCGCCATCACTACCAATGTCATTAATCGGCACGTTATTTTCCTTGTTTTTACCAGGACAGGCACGGATTAAATGTCCCACTTCACCGCAGTTAAAACATTTCATCCTTTCCGTTGTAACATAAATAACATAGTCAAAATCATCAAGTTTGATATGCAGAGACAGACCCAAGTCCTCATCATCCTTTATGATCATATAAACAAATCGCCTAAAAGAAACAACATGTTTTAAGAGAGGCAAAGCACTACCAATTGGTATCATTTTAATAGGGGAGACCACTTTACCATATCGGGACATAATTCTCACCAAAGTTTCATCACTTATGAAAGGCGGAACGTTAGACAGCAGCACCTTTTTGGATGGCATGGAAAGTGGGAGAACAGGAGTAAAGAGATTGTCAACAACTATTCCCGTCTCAACCAACTCATTTGCTTTTTCAACAGAACTTAGTAAAATGACGATGGCACTGTTCATTCCAGAGGCTGACATGTTGTTATCATGCCCCACAACTTCTCCGACAGCTAAACAGCAATCCTCCATGCTCACCGTGGACGCCACTTTCACACCATGTCGCCGCGTGAGTTTATTTAAAACTTGCGACCGTGGGGCGGTCATGCTGCCCGCAAAAAGACGGTAGCACACGGCCCATCCAAACAAATAAATAACTCAACACTTGATAGCAGTAACCCAAGCAGAAGGAAAGAGAAGAAAAAAGACTCACTCACAAAATGCCGATCACCACTCGCGTCACTCTGTCCACTCACACTCAGTCACACCGGAAGTGAGAGAGAGAGAGAGAGAGAGAGAGAGAGAAAACAGAAACAGGGTGCGTCTCAGATTAATATTTATAAATAACTTCATGATTTTCATTGTAACGACTGAGACAAATCAGACACAATTATTTGTTATAGTTAACCAATAATTGTTTAAAGCACTTTGGGGCCCCGAGAAGTTCGCAGTTACAAGTTTTATTGCGCTAAAGAATGTGTGTGGCGACCAGGGCGGGCGAGAGCCGTGAGGGAACGGCGCGAGGCCGGTGGCGCGAGTGTTAATGAGCTTCAAGCAGGCCTTGAGTCCCTCAAGAGCTCCGGGACATAAAAGGAGGAGCACTACAGTGAAGGACGAGAGAGGACCAGGCCTGGACTTTATGTTATGTTTTATTATGTTTGTGTGGCCGGCAGACGTCCGCGAGGGTCTGCCGGCATTACTTTCGTTTTGTTCTTTGTTTATTTCTAATTAAAGTTTTGTTGAATGTTCGCCGGTTCCCGCCTCCTTCTTCCCGTATTGACGAACTTCGTTACATTGGTGCCGAAACCCGGGAGGAAGGAGGGACATGCTGTCGAAGAGCCCTCGCTGCTGAGGGGGATCGCGGTGCTGCGGAGTTCGGGCAGCGCGGGAGTGTGTGTAGACCGCGAGAGGCTGCCCGAGGCGGTGGTGCTGGAGCCTAGTGACAGGTGGGACGGAGAGCTCGAGGCTGTGCCCCTGGGACGAGGTGGGGTGGCTGCCGTCCAAGAGGGAGCGGAGGAGTGCCGCCGTTTGCCGTGGGCCGGAGCCTGCTGCCGTCCGCCATAAAGGGGAGGAGCAGGGAACGGGGACTCGCTGCCGGCTGCCCTCAGTCCGGAGGAGCCATCGCCGGCCGCCAGGAGGCGGTCGAGGATCGGGCCGTCCACCGAGCGTCCAGTGCCACCGCATGGCACCGCGAGGAAGAGCCTCCCGGCTGGCTGAGGACCGAACGGCAGTGTGTCGGGGAACCGGACCAAGAATTGTCCTGTCGCTCCCCTTGCTTCCGTCTCCTTTCTCTCGTCTCGTCTGTCCTTACCCCAGGTGCTGCGGCCGCCGACAGGCCCCGGGGGGGAGTGAGCGCAGTTCGGGAGTACCCCCCGGCCTGCGAGGGGCGATGGGGTATGTGGCGACCAGGGCGGGCGAGAGCCGTGAGGGAACGGCGCGAGGCCGGTGGCGCGAGTGTTAATGAGCTTCACCTGGGAGGCGCACCGGCCTTGAGTCCCTCACGGAGGAGCTCCGGGAGCATAAAAGGAGGAGCGACTACAGTGAAGGACGAGAGAGGACCAGGCCTGGACTTTATGTTATGTTTTATTATGTTTGTGTGGCCGGCAGACGTCCGCGAGGGTGGGTTTTTCGTTTTGTTCTTTGTTTATCTAATTAAAGAGTTCGCCGGTTCCCGCCTCCTTCTTCCCGTATTGAGATTTACAATGTGGTTGCCATGAGAGCAGAGAAGAGACACAGGAAACGTGCATCTTTCCTGTTAATGTATGCAAACTGTTCTATAAATGAACATATCCCCAGGAAATGGTACATATTACTGTTGTTGTATTGCACTCATTGATTCACATGTTTTATGATACATTTAAGTAACTCAATTATGCCATTTTAGTGTCATGGGTTTGTATCGAAAGATTTATATGCTTGTGTATGCGGTAGCCATACAAGTTTGTTAATAGTTATTCTTCAAAAACTCAGCCAGTTAATCGCCCGTTGTAAAAGCCCTGACAGGGGATGTGTTGTCACCCAGAAATACAACATCTTCATTGGCCACATCAACCCTAAGAGGTTGGACTTTGACCAGAGGTTAAAAGCTAGAGCACAACGCCCCTCCCTCTCTTTCCTTGCTTCTTGGACGACTGAAGAGACCCCTTCTTGCTGCAGGCCTCTTCAGGCCAAGGCCTCGGCCTACAACCCAGCCATGTGCTCATCTATGAGCTTAAGTGTTTCATAGTACTTCATCTTCTCAACCTGCAGATCCGATGCTCCGATTTGAACAATAAACAGTGATTTAGCGTTGATTTGTAAAGCTTACCTTTGTCAGCAAAGGTGTTTTATTACTGAGGAAACTGACGTCAAAGACAATCTGGAAAAGAACCTTTTTCCTATAGCTCCATTAACGGTTCCCTTTTCGGTTCAACTCTATCATTGCTCATTCTTACCTAGGTATGTGTGTGACCTGCGTGTATGTTATGTGTTTGTAAGTTTAGTTATGTGTTTGTGAGTAAGTTAATATAGATTGTGCACAATACATGTTTGGTTCTTAAGTGATTCAGATCCTGACTACGTGCTCTGAGTAGTACTGTACAATAAGAAGATTGTTTTTCCATAACCTGGAAATGAACATTTCTTAGAATTAATAAACAATTAACACTGAGTGTTTACTGGACGAACAGGTTAACTGATTGTAATATTAATCTTAATGTTGCTACATCCAGTTAATCTGATTAACTGATCTACATAATCATAATTAATAATTAATAATCATAATGAGTTATGAATAATTATTCATATTTCCCCTTTGAGTTAATTCGCTACACATTTAAGTAAAGAGTCTGAAATTTATTCTTACAAAACAACAGAACAGATCAAAACAAGCAAAATTGTGAATTGATAAAAAAAAAACCAGGTGAAACAAATATTAAACTCACCAAAGACAAAGAGAATGAAAAACTTTCTCACACTGTTGATCTCTAGTGTATATTCTCCAGTATCTTCAGTTGTGATGTCTGTGATGGTCAGAGATCCAGTTTGATTTTCCAGCTTCAGTCTGTCTCTGAATCTCCCATCAAGAACATCATCATATACAGTGATTCTGTCGGCCGTTACATTGATTTCAGCTATTAAAGTGTTTCCAAACCTCCACTGAATCACATCATCATCCTTCATTTCAGTAAGATCAGAGTTTAGAGTGACTGAATCTCCCTCCTTCACTGATATTTTAACTGTATCACCAAACAAAAAACAAACAAACAAAAAAACAAAAACAAACAGGGTGCATCACAGATTAATATTTATAAGTAACTTCATGATTTTTATGAAAGTAAATATTCTGAAATGTATTCTTATAAAAAAACAGAAAAGAACAAAAGAAGCCAATTTGTGTATGGATTACAATTTTAACTGATGATAAAAAATAAAACAGGTGAAACAAATATTAAACTCACCAAAGACAAAGAGAATGAAAAACTTTCTCACACTGTTGATCAGTAGTTTATAATCTCCAGTATGTTCAGTTCTGGTATCTGTGATGGTCAGAGATCCAGTTTGATTGTCCAGCTTCAGTCTGTCTCTGAATCTCCCATCAAGATCATCATCATAGACAGTGATTCTGTCGACCCGTTTATTGATTTCAGCTATTAAAGTGTTTCCAAACCTCCACTGAATCACATCATCATCCTTCATTTCAGTAAGATCAGAGTTTAGAGTGACTGAATCTCTCTCCTTCACTGACACGGTCTTCAAATCTATATCACCAAACGCCCCTGAAGAACAGAGTTTTCACAGATGTAAGCTTTAAAATCACTTGATGTTGATTTGATTAAACTTCCCTCAAATATTAATCATTTTTTAAGATTTTTGCAGTAAAATATCCAAAAACCACTAGTCCAGTGTGTTATGTCCTGTTTGTTATCCCTCTAGCGTCCTGTATTACCAGTTCTAACCTGTGATTTGTTACAGTTGCCTGGTAACCTACTTGTGACCAATTGGTTAATTGATGACACCTGAAGGGAGCCATTTTAAATCCAGGACAGCAGCTCACTCTCTCTCCCTCCCTGGAGCAGCAGTGTTTCCTACTCAACAGTCCCCTTTTTCTTTTATAGTTTAATAAACCTAAACTTTGATTGGAAGATTTTGGTCTCTGTGTCCTTTATGTTGCTTCCCTAGAGCCAGGGTTGTAACATAATGGGGGCTCGTCCAATTTTGTTGGTAAAACCATTTATTTTTTTCTTGTGATACTTTGAAATTCTACATTTTTTATTTTTATTTTTTATTATTCCCTTTGATTGAGAGCTGTTGGTGAGTATGGTTGTTTGAGTATCTTTTATTATATATGCATGAGTTTCACCGGTTAGGTAGGGTGAGAGTTCCAGCTGGGTTGAAGATTCAGTCCTTCCATCGGTTCACTTTTGTTGTTTTTCCTTTTTTATTTTTGAGGTTATTCTGGGTGGAGACTTGTTCTCTGTCGGGGGTAAGCAGTTCACAACTGTATGACCATTGATTATATGGCCTACTGTTGTTGAGTTTTTGCTTTTAAAGTCGCCTCGTGCCCGGTACACCTCAGAAGATGGATAGGGGTTAGAAAATGATAGGCAGGTATCCGGGTGTCTCTCATGTGTTTTATGTTTGGGCTCAACAACCATGCTCACTTTATTTTGTTCATTTGTAAGGGACTGAAAGGTGAATAATTAAGTTAGGTGAGTTAAACATTGAGGCACTTTTGGGGTTTTTGGTCCATGATCCTAACTTTAGTGTGTTAGCAGCTGTTGTTTGTTAGTTCCTTTGTGGACTTTAGTGTAGACTAATGCCCAGTATTTAGGTTTTTGTGGTTACTGACAAGTTGCATTAAAGTGTTTTCTTGTCTGAGATGAGTAATCTTCAATGTTTGTAGTTTGCTGGGATTTCTAGTTCTACTTCTGTGTTTAAAGCTTTAAAAGCTTTGAGAGAGCATTTTTGCTGCTTATTGTTAATTTTGTAGCTGTGTGCTATTGTGGACCTGTTGTGTTGGCTGCATTTTAGTGTAGTTAAGTAATGGCTTCTTTAGAAGACTTCCTTAAAGAACCTTCTGAAGAGTTACTTGAGTTTTTCACAAAAGATCAACTCTTGCAGTTGGGCCTCTCATTATGATATTCCCATCACAAGTAGTGAGAAGCGACTGAAGGATAGTGTGAAGGGAATTATTAGAAGTGTTTTGATTGATAATGGTGTTTTGAAATTTAAGGAGGTTTTCCCACAATCCATGATTACTCCTTTGTCTGATGCTGCAATTGAGCTTAGGCTCAAGGAGCTAGCATTACAGGAGAAACAGCTAGAGGCTAAGGAGAAGGAGAGACAATTTAGAGAGAAACAAATGTATCTTGAGCATGATTGGTTTGAGCGATATTTTCCTCATTTCGAGCGTGTGGCAACCACATCAAAGTGACCTAAGTCTGTGTGGACTTTGCTCTTACAAAGTGTTTTGGTGGGTAAAGCTCAGGAAGCTTATTCTGCTCTAAGCCTTGAGAAGAGTACTAATTATGAAGTTAAAGCAGCTATATTGAAGGCATATTAACTTTTTCCTGAAGCTTACCACCAGCGCTTTCGTAGTTGTACCAAATTTGTTCACCACACTTATGTTGAGTTTGCAAAACAGAAGGAGAATCTGTTTGATCGGTGGTGTACATCTCAGAAGGTGGAAAGTAAGGAACATCTTAGACAACTCATTTTTCTTGAGAAATTTAAAAACTGTCTGCCTGAGGTTGTAGCTGTTTATTTGAATGAGCAGAAGGCAGTGACTTTAGAACAAGCTGCAATCTTGGCAGATGAGTTTGTTTTGACCCATAAGGTAAATTCTGGTGACAAACAGGCTGAGTTTCAGGGGCAGAGTAAGCCTAATAGATCTCGGTTTGTAAAATCTGTGCCCCTTGCTGCCTCACCTGTCAAGAAAATAACTAATGATGGTTCAATTTCAGAAAGGGCTTGTTTTTATTGTAAGAGACCAGGTCATCTTATTGCAGACTGTCCAGTTCTAAGCAAGAAACAGAAATCTAAAAAAAACTGTAGCTTTTGTAAGTCCTGTGCCAGGTCTTCCTTTAGCATCTTCTGTTGCTAATGTTCTATGCAAGAAAAGTGAGTTAGCTGGCTCCTCATCATTTTTGATGGATGGTTTTATGTGTTTGTCTGCTGACTCTGAACAAAGACAAGCTATCAAGATCTGGAGAGATACTGGAGCTTTTCAATCTGTGATTCTTTGTGATGTCTTGCCTTTTAATGATGCATCAGCTCAAGGTTCAGAGGTGCTTGTCAGAGGTTTTGGTTTTGGTTTTGTCTATGCCTTTACATAACATTAATCTCCAATCCGATTTAGTCTCCAAGTGGTGATGTTGTTGCACTCTGTTCCCAGATTCCTATAGATGGTGTGTCCTTTATTCTAGAGAATGATTTAGCTGGGGGTAAAGTGCTAGCTGTCCCTGAAGTAACCTGTACTGTCCAGAAGTCAGATAGTCCAGATGAGCTTGAATTGGCATTTCCAGAGATTTTTCCTGTTTGTGCAACTACTCGTGCCATGTCAACCAAGAAACATGTTGAAGGTAAGACTTCCAATAATCAATCTGTCATTCCACTTTATGATACTTTCTTGGCCCATGGTGACATGAATTTGACAGGGTTTGGAAAGATGTTTTCATCTCGTGAGCAGTTAATTGTTGAGCAAGAACAAGACCCTACTTTGTCACCAATGTTTGAAGATGTAGTGTCAGATGAAGCACTATCAAATGTAGCTTCTGGTTATTTTATTAGTAATGGTGTTTTGATGAGAAAGTGGACAGATCCAAAACTGTCAAGTGAGGATGACTGGAGTAGCGTGTTTCAGGTAGTGGTTCCAGAAGTTTATCGGTCTGACATTTTGTATCTTGCTCATGATTTTTGTCTGTCTGGACACTTGGGTATCAGGAAGACTTTGGATCGTGTGTTAAGGCATTTTTTCTGGCCTGGAGTAAAATCAGATGTGGCTCAGTATTGCAGATCGTGTCATGTTTGTCAGATTACAGGTAAACCTAACCAGTCTATTCCTGTAGCTCCACTACATCCTATTCCTGCCATTGGAGAGCCATTTGAACATGTTTTGATTGACTGTGTTGGACCTCTTCCACGTACCGAGTCAGGTAATCAGTATCTTCTCACAATCGTGTGCAGCGACACGGTTTCCTGAAGCTGTCCCATTGCGTAAGGTCACAGCCCTTGCCATTTCTAGAGCCCTTAAGTTTTTCACAGTGTTTGGGCTACCAAGAGTTGTTCAGTCTGATCAAGGGTCTAATTTTATGTCCCGCCTTTTCTCCCAGGTGTTAAAGCAGTTGTCTATTCAGCATAATGTCTCATCTGCTTATCATCCAGAATCTCAGGGTGCACTTGAGAGATTCCATCAAACACTCAAGACAATGCTGAAGACCTACTGTAAAGAGTTTGAGAGAGACTGGGATGACGGTGTTCCACTACTCCTCTTTGCAGTTAGAGAGTTTGTTCAGGAATCCATTGGCTTCAGTCCAGCTGAACTTGTGTTTGGCCATACTGTGAGGGGGCCCTTGAAATTGGTAAAGGAGAAGTGGTTGGATGTTGAGCATTCTACTCCTACTAACCTCTTGGACTATGTGTCTAATTTTCGTTTTAGGCTTAGTAGGGCATGTGAACTGGCCAAAGAAAATCTGAAAGCAGCTCAGGGAAAAATTAAGTCTTGGTATGACCGAAAGGCTAAGCATTGTGTGTTCTGTTCAGGAGACCAGGTGCTTGTGCTCTTACCAATACCGGGTTCTGCATTGCAGGCTCAATACAGTGGTCCATACACCATTGATCGGCAAGTTGGTGAGTGTAACTATTTGGTTAAGACTCCAGATCGTAAAAGGAAAGCCCGCATGTGCCATGTGAATTTAATAAAACCTTATTTTGATCGTCATTGCACAGCTGTTACAGTGGTCAAGGCCTTGGCTGTACTTGATGTTCCATCTATTGAGACTGAAAACAGTGTCGCTGTCACTGAAATTGCTCAAAGTAGATTGGCAAATTCTGAAATTCTGGCTGGTTTGGTGTTGTGATTCAATACTCGACATGGGATCCATTTTGCAAGCTTTATTAAAAGTACTCGTCGTCGTACAGGCAGGGGTCAGAATCAGCAAACACAGCAATGTAGAACAGGCAGAAACGTGGTCAGAGACAGGCAGAGGGTCAGGGCAACAAGCAAGGTTCACAGTCCAGAGAGCAGGCGCAGGGTAGATGGGCAGGCAGCAAAGGATCAGGAAACGTTAGGCAAACAAAGACAGTAACAGGTAATCCAACAGGGTAATAACGCTCAGTAGTGACAGCCAGGGCAAGATCAACAACAGAAAGGCAGACAAGATATAAACGCTCGGAATTGTACACTGGGGAAACAAGACTTCGCGGTGAGGTGGTGTATGTGTGTGAGTCCTTTATAGTCCTGGTAATGAGTATCAGCTGGGTGTGGTGATTAGTGTGGAGTGTGCATGGCTGTATGTGGCAACAGGTGATTGGTGGAGTGAGTGCATGTGATTGACAGGGAGGTTTATGGGAAATGGAGTCCGGAGTGAACAGGAACGGGCAATGATCGTGACATAACGGAAGGCGCGTCCTCGCGCCGTAAAAGGAACAGCTAGGGAGGGGGGGTGGGTGCATTGGAGATCTAACGGCAGACGGGGACGGAATCTCCAATGCAGCCCCAGGGACTCAGGCAGCCACAGTGGGTCAGGTGGTTCGGGCAACCGCGGCAGGTCAGGTGGCTCAGGCGGCCAGGGCAGGTCAGATGGCCTGGGCAGCCACGGTGGGTCGGATGGTTCAGAAAACCACAGCAGGTCAGGTGGCTCGGGCGGCCACGGTAGATCAGGTGGCTCGGGCGGCTATGGCAGGTCAGGTGGCTCGGGCGGCCACGGCAGGTCAGGTGGCTCGGGCAGCCACGGCAGGTCAGATGGCCTGGGCAGCCACGGTAGGTCGAGTGGTTCAGGCAACCACAGCAGGTCAGGTGGCTCGGGCAGCCACGGTAGATCAGATGGCCCGGGCGGCCACGGCAGGTCAGGTGGCTCGGCCGGCCACGGCAGGTCAGATGGCCTGGGCAGCCACGGTAGGTCGGGTGGTTCAGGCAACCACAGCAGGTCAGGTGGCTCGGGCGGCCACGGTAGATCAGATGGCCCGGGCGGCTACGGCAGGTCAGGTGGCTCGGGCGGCCACGGCAGGTCAGGTGGCTTGGGTAACCACGACAGGTCAGGTGGCTTGGGCAACCACGGCAGGTCAGGTGGCTTGGGCAGCCGCAGCAATGAGTCCATAAATGGCCCTAGTGGGCTACAGTCCATAAATGGCCCTGACAGCAGTGGCTGGGCAGGCTCCCCACCCACCAGCTCCCCACCCCTAGGTATACTGCCCCCCCCCCAAAAAGTTCTTGGGGATTTCAGCGGGGCCCGTCGCAGGTTCGTGGGCAAGGAGTTCAGGTGGCGGTGGAGCGAAGCGAAGCGTCCGACGAGCTTGAGTGCGAAGCGGCCGCCGGGCTTGAGTGCGAAGCGGCCGCCGGGCTTGAGTGCGAAGCGGCCGCCGGGCTTGAGTGCGAAGCGGCCACCGGGCTTGAGTGCGAAGCGGCCACCGGGCTTGAGTGCGAAGCGGCCGCCGGGCTTGAGTGCGAAGCAGCCGGAATTGTACACTGGGGAAACAAGACTTCGCGGTGAGGTGGTGTATGTGTGTGAGTCCTTTATAGTCCTGGTAATGAGTATCAGCTGGGTGTGGTGATTAGTGTGGAGTGTGCATGGCTGTATGTGGCAACAGGTGATTGGTGGAGTGAGTGCATGTGATTGACAGGGAGGATTATGGGAAATGGAGTCCGGAGTGAACAGGAACGGGCAATGATCGTGACATAACGGAAGGCGCGTCCTCGCGCCGTAAAAGGAACAGCTGGGGGGGGGGGGTGGGTGCATTGGAGATCTAACGGCAGACGGGGACGGAATCTCCAATGCAGCCCCAGGGACTCAGGCAGCCACAGTGGGTCAGGTGGTTCGGGCAACCGCGGCAGGTCAGGTGGCTCAGGCGGCCATGGCAGGTCAGATGGCCTGGGCAGCCACGGTGGGTCGGATGGTTCAGAAAACCACAGCAGGTCAGGTGGCTCGGGCGGCCACGGTAGATCAGGTGGCTCGGGCGGCTATGGCAGGTCAGGTGGCTCGGGCGGCCACGGCAGGTCAGGTGGCTCGGGCAGCCACGGCAGGTCAGATGGCCTGGGCAGCCACGGTAGGTCGAGTGGTTCAGGCAACCACAGCAGGTCAGGTGGCTCGGGCAGCCACGGTAGATCAGATGGCCCGGGCGGCCACGGCAGGTCAGGTGGCTCGGGCGGCCACGGCAGGTCAGATGGCCTGGGCAGCCACGGTAGGTCGGGTGGTTCAGGCAACCACAGCAGGTCAGGTGGCTCGGGCGGCCACGGTAGATCAGATGGCCCGGGCGGCTACGGCAGGTCAGGTGGCTCGGGCGGCCACGGCAGGTCAGGTGGCTTGGGTAACCACGACAGGTCAGGTGGCTTGGGCAACCACGGCAGGTCAGGTGGCTTGGGCAGCCGCAGCAATGAGTCCATAAATGGCCCTAGTGGGCTACAGTCCATAAATGGCCCTGACAGCAGTGGCTGGGCAGGGTCCCCACCCACGAGCTCCCCACCCACGAGCTCCCCACCCACGAGCTCCCCACCCACCAGCTCCCCACCCACCAGCTCCCCACCCCTAGGTATACTGCCCCCCCCCCAAAAAGTTCTTGGGGATTTCAGCGGGGCCCGTCGCAGGTTCGTGGGCAAGGAGTTCGGGTGGCGGCGGCAGGGCCAGGCGTGCGGGTGAAGCCGGCAGGGCAAGACGCCTGAGTGGCGCTGGCAGCGCAAGGAGTTTGAGCGGCGCTGGCAGGGCTGGAAGCTTGGGTGGTGCCGGCAGGGCTGGAAGCGTGGATGGCGCCGACAGGGCAAGAAGCACAGGTGGCGCCGGCAGGGCAAGAAGCACAGGTGGCGCCAGCAGGGCAAGAAGCACAGGTGGCGCCGGCAGGGCAAGAAGCACAGGTGGCGCCGGCAGGGCAAGAAGCACAGGTGGCGCCGGCAGAGTGAGGATCTTGGGTGTAAGAAGGGGAAGAATAGAATGAGCCTTCCTCTTCCTCCTCCTCCTCCTCTTCCGAGGATGAGGCGATGGTTCACCGGTTGGAGCGTGTTCAGGAGCAGACTCACTGGCTGAAGCGGGTTCTGGAGCGGAGTCAATGGCTGGAACGCCCCCCTACATCCTTGAGCACTGCAGGGGCGGCCATCTTGCCCGTGGGCACTGGCAAAGCAGCCATCTTGTCCAGCGCGTCCAGGGCGCTTGAGTCCATAGCAACCGGCGAACTTGAGTGCGTTGCAATTGGCGAACCTGAGTCCGTGGCAACCGGCGAACTTGAGAGCGTAGCAACCGGCGAACTTGAGAGCGCTGCAACCGGCGAACTTGAGAGCGCTGCAACCGGCGAACTTGAGAGCGCTGCAACAGGTGAACTTGCGTGCGAAGCGTCCGACGAGCTTGAGTGCGAAGCGGCCGCCGGGCTTGAGTGCGAAGCGGCCGCCGGGCTTGAGTGCGAAGCAGCCGGCGTGGGTTTCGGAATGCCAGCTGCTCGTGCTGTAGTCAGTGGAGGATCATTCATGCTGGAACGCAATCCTCTCCGCTCTCGGACAGGACCAGCGACGTGACATGACTCTGGGCGATCAGCGGGGACGTGACGTTGCTCTGGGCGATCAGCGGAGACGTGACGTTGCTCTGGGCGATCAGCGGCGACATGACGTGTTGCTGTTGTGATGGTAGCCGCCATCTGGTGCGTGTTACGTGGCGCGGCGGCCATTACGTGACCTACCATGGTGTCGCATTCCTCCGCGACTCCCACAGTAAACAGAGACCCAACAGACAACAATGCATAGTCCATAAAGCTGCTGAGTGACAAACGCGGTCCCTCTCGTCTTAGTTGATTCTGGAGAGGTTGGTTGACGCCATCACAAAAGAAATCAATCAGAGCACAGTCCGGAAGATCAGAGAGGTAAGCAATGTCTAGATATTCCTGCACATATTCCTCTAAGGATCGCGTGCCCTGCGAACTCCACAATAGTAATTGCGTAATGTCCATACCGTGTAGATGCTCTCCGGGAAAGCTGCTGGATCGTTGTGGCGGCGAAGTCTTCTGTAACGAGGCGGGACTCAGACAGAGATCCATTTTGCAAGCTTTATTAAAAGTACTCGTCGTCGTACAGGCAGGGGTCAGAATCAGCAAACACAGCAATGTAGAACAGGCAGAAACGTGGTCAGAGACAGGCAGAGGGTCAGGGCAACAAGCAAGGTTCACAGTCCAGAGAGCAGGCGCAGGGCAGATGGGCAGGCAGCAAAGGGTCAGGAAACGTTAGGCAAACAAAGACCGTAACAGGTAATCCAACAGGGTAATAACGGTCAGTAGTGACAGCCGGGGCAAGATCAACAACAGAAAGGCAGACAAGATATAAACGCTCGGAATTGTACACTGGGGAAACAAGACTTCGCGGTGAGGTGGTGTGTGTGTGAGTCCTTTATAGTCCTGGTAATGAGTATCAGCTGGGTGTGGTGATTAGTGTGGAGTGTGCATGGCTGTATGTGGCAACAGGTGATTGGTGGAGTGAGTGCATGTGATTGACAGTGAGGATTATGGGAAATGGAGTCCGGAGTGAACAGGAACGGGCAATGATCGTGACATTTGGACTCTCATTTGTTCTTTCTTAATCTTCCTGAGCGCTCTGATATTATTCAGTTAATTGGGCAACATATGGCCTTGTTTTCTGCAGCCAATTGCATAAACTTAGTCGCTATATTAAGACTGTGTCTTAAGAACTAGTTTGACCAACTTGCAGTTAACCAAGGGGTAATCAATGTTATTTTTCCAATTCAAATTACACCAGTCTACCTTTTTATGTAACAGACTTTAAAAAATTAGGACCACTCTTCAAGAAAAACATTAGTGTCTTAACTTTTAAGACTAGTCTAAGTGGTTTATGCAACCGGCCCCTGATGTTCCAACTTGTACCAAAGTGCTGGAACATGACATTGATGTGGGCCAAGCTGTCCCTATTAAACATCATCCATATAGGGTCAATCCAGTTAAACGCCAACTTTCGCGTAAGGAGGTATATGTTAGATCATGGGATAGCTGAATCAACCTCTAGTGCCTGGAGTTCACCATGTTTATTAGTTGAGAAACAGGATGGGTCTTTACGTTTTTGTACAGATTTTCGCAAGGTGAATGCCATCACTAAACCTGATTCATATCCTCTTCCACGACTAGATGATTGTATTGACCAAGTGGGTTCTGCCTCTTTTGTAACTAAGTTGGACCTGTTAAAAGGATATTGGCAGGTTCCTCTTAGCCAGCGAACTCATGAGATCTCTGCTTTTGTGACCCCTGATGATTTCTGCCATTATAACGTTGTGGCATTTGGGATGCGATATGCACCCTCCACTTTTCAGCGCCTGGTCAATAAGGTGTTGGAAGGGATGGTAGGTTGTGAAGCATACCTTGATGACATAGTTGTCTACAGTGCTACTTGGTCTCAATATTTGGACCAGCTTCGTGATGTGTTTAAGCGGTTGACAGGTGCAAATTTGACTTTGAACCTTTCTAAGTGTAAGTTTGGACGAGCTACAGTAACTTACCTGGGCAAAGTGGTTGGCCATGGTCATGTGTCTCCAGTGGGAGCAAAAGTAGAGGCCATTGTGAACTTTAGTGTACCATCATCTCGAAGGGAGTTAAAGCGTTTCCTAGGTATGGTAGGTTATTATAGGAGCTTTTGCAAGAATTTTGCCACTGTTGCTGTACCTCTAACCAATCTGCTTAGTCCAAAGGTTCCTTTTGTGTGGACCTAGTCATGTCAGGTGGCCTTTGACAATCTAAAGGCACTGTTGATTAGTTCTCCTATCCTTGCTGCTCCTAATTTTGATAAGCTGTTCAAGTTAGCTGTGGATGCTAGTGATTTTGGGGTTGGTGCTGTTCTTCAGGATGATTCAGTAGGTGTTGAACATCCTGTGTGTTTTTATTCAAAGAAATTTGATGTCCATCGGAAGCACTATTCTACCATTGAGAAGGAAGCATTGGCCCTTATCCTTGTGTTGAAACATTTTGAGGTGTATGTCTCATCTAGTGTCCCACTTATTGTTTACACTGACCATAATCCTTTAGTGTTCCTCCACAGCATGAGAAACTCTAACCAGCGCTTAATGCGGTGGAACCTGTTTTTGCAGGGCTATGACCTTGTATTCCACCATATTCGTGGGAAGGATAATGTTTTGGCGGATGCCCTGTCAAGGTCGTAAGTGCTTGTTTTATTTTATGTACATGTTAATGTTGCCATAGGTTATCCTATAGCAACATTTTAAGGGTGTGGGTGTTATGTCCTGTTTGTCATCCCTCTAGTGTCCTGTATTACCAGTTCTAACCTGTGATTTGTTACAGTTGCCTGGTAACCTACTTGTGACCAATTGGTTAATTGATGACACCTGAAGGGAGCCATTTTAAATCCAGGATACCAGCTCACTCTCTCCCTGGATTTGCAGTCAACACTGCAGCAGCAGTGTTTCCTACTCAACAGTCCCCTTTTTCTTTTATAGTTTAATAAACCTAAACTTTGATTGGCAGATTTTGGTCTGTGTCCTTTATGTTGCTTCCCTAGAGCCAGGGTTGTTATTTATTTATAGAACAATATATTTTGTTCAGTTGAGTACTTACAATATCCCAAATGTTTCCAACTATTTGTAAATCGTGCAAAAAATTGCTATTTTAACCAAAGATACGGGACGTGTTAGTGAGTCGCCTGTCAATGCCGTCATATCAGTGATGCCACTTATAGTACATTTGAACCTATAGTGTACTACGAGTGGAAACTAAATATATTTTAAATAAAGAGATAGTATATTAAAAGCACTTTTTAGTACATATTTCATGGTGTCTCAAAATGGCACAATTGAGTCCATTTAGACGTTCTTAAGATTATTTTAAGAAGTACTAAAGAATTTTTAGTTTATCAAGTACAAAATTAGTGTGCAAAAATATAACGTTAATAATCTCATTCATGAACATGATTTCTCATCCGTCCTGATTCTTTTCCACCAGCTGTGAGGTGAAGAACACATATCCCAAGATTATGTGCTCAAACTCATCAAGCTACACCTTTGTTTTGAACAGGTGAACTCTAGCAGTGAAAATGTACATATTGTGATGTGAAGTGAATAATATTCTGCAGCAGTACAAAGACAAAAGATGATACATTAAAAGAAAAAGAAACTTATTTATAGAATAACTAATTAATCAAACTAATTACTGTAATGTTTAACATCACACTAAAACTGTCACTCATCAAGGGTTTGTTCACTGTCTGCGCTGACAACTCCCCGCCGGAAGTATAAATGGTGATGACGCATCTGTTTTTTAGAGGGCTGGGCTGTGTTTGTGTGCCTCTGAAATGTTTGTAGCCCCAAAGCATGCTTGATTTGTTACCCTCTATGCTGTTTATTTGCCTTATTCTTTGTTCTACCCCTTGCATTTTAGTTTATTTGATTTGAGTGTGTCTGTGCTCTCTGCTCACATGTTTGGGTAAGTTTGAGAAAAGAGCAGGATACGACGTCACGTGTATTAATTAGTTTAGTAGCGTTGCTACCCACTGTTAGTTTTGTTTGGTTTAGTTAGAGTAGTTAAGTTAGGGCGTGCGAGTAGCACACTGAAAATGTTTTGATTTATATTAAATATTCTAGGCTAGATTTAAATCCTTTAGTTAGAAGAATTTTGTTTTATTGATTTGGCATTGAGTTTGTATTATCTCAATTTATTTTCTTTTTCTTCTTGTTTATTGTTAATATATTTTTGAACACATTTAAAGCCTATTTCTTGTTATATTGATTGGAGATTAAAATGAATAAATGTTTTCTGTTTTAACTTGTGGTGTTCACCTCTTCACTGATTTGCACTATTAAGGTTAGATCTAACTTTGGTTAAAGAGTTTTGTGAATGTTTCATTCCCTTAATGTCCCTAGACACATTGAAAATGTTTTGGGTTGTAACAGACAGTAAAATCACAGTTCAGTTATTTCTATATGAGAATAACAGTGAATGTTAAGTTTCTCTAATTTAACCAATTTATTACATGGAACCAGAAGAGAAACACCTTAATCCATTAAAACATGTTTAAAACTCACCATCCAGACGCCAGAAACACAAACGGAACAAAACAATCCAAAACATCTTCAGCAGTTTCAGTCCACAAATATATATTAAAAAAGCTCTTCAAAACTGCTTCTGTAATAAAATGACAGATGCGCTGATGTGAAGCTGATAAAGTCATGTGGAAATCTACAATCAGTCACATCATGTTCAACAGTTTTGATGTGTTTTACTGATTATTTCACGTCATCTGAACCCACAGCATCCTGTAGATCTGACTGATAGTCTTATTTTCACTAGTTTCAAACGGACTAGAGAAGGTAAAAATGTTTTAAAACCATCATCTCATCTTGTTATGAAATCCTGAGTCTCTCTCCCTATAACAGTCTTCATTTTGTTCATTAATTATAAAATGTCAGAAACACGCCTGCAGAATAGAGTCAGTCACATATTAAAAATCTTAAAAAATAACTTAATGTTGGTTTGATGAAGCTTCGTTAAAATATCTTTAATCATTTAAATTTGAAGTGAATAATAATATTCTCCAACAGAACAAAGTTGATCTGTAACGGAGGCCAGCTAGTAGTCACTGTGCGAGTAAACCTCACTAGAGCGTCCGAGTCTCACACTGGAGACCCGGGTTCAAGGACCACGCAGACGGATTGAGTAGGACCTGCATAGAGGGGTTACATATCTGTTTATCTAGTTGAATCTTCCTCAACATGATTCAAGCTACATCTCAGATTCTGAACTGTGATATTTATCTGGTTAAGTGTGAATCCTCCTCTAACCTCAGTTATTTTCCGTTGCTTTTTACTCTGTACATACTACCCTTGGGAGATATCATTAGGAAGCATGGCGTTAGTTTTCACTGTTACACTGATGATACTCGGCTCTATATTTCTTCACGCCCTGACAAAACTTACCAATTCACAAAATTAATGGAATGTATAGCTGATATAAAAAAATTGGATGACCAGTAATTTTCTACTACTAAATTCAGAAAAAAAACAGAAATTCTAATTTTTGGACCGAAAACTTCTTCACGTAATAACCTAGAATACTGTCTAACACTTGATGGCTGCTCTGTTAAGTCTTCGTCATCAGTTAGGAACCTGGGTGTGCTCTTTGATACTAATCTTTCATTTGAAGGCCATGTTACTAGCATCTGCAAAACCGCATTCTTCCATCTTAAAAATATATCTAAACTACGACATATCAATGAAAAATGCAGAACAGTTAGTTCATGCTTTGATGACCTCAAGACTAGATTACTAGAACACTCTACTGGATGGTTGCCCTGCACACCTAATAAACAAACTCCAACTGGTCCAAAACACAGCAGCTAGAGTTCTTACTAGAACTAGGAAGTATGACCATATTAGCCCAGTTCTGTCATCACTGCATTGGCTTCCTGTTAAACATCGTTTAGATTTTAAAATCTTGCTAATTACTTACAAAACACTAAATGGTTTAGTTCCCCATTACCTGAGAGAGCTCTTAATACATTATAGTCCTTCACGTTTATTGCGATCTCAGAATTCAGGCCAGCTGATAATACCTAGAATATCAAAATCAACTGCAGGCGGTAGATCCTTCTCCTATTTGGCACCTAAACTCTGGAACAATCTTCCTAGCATTGTTCGGGATGCAGACACACTCTGTCAGTTTAAATCTAGACTAAAACGCATCTCTTTAACCTGGCATACACATAATACATTATCAATTTATATTCTCACATCCGTTAAAGGATTATTAGGCTGCATAAATTAGGTCAGCCGGACCCGGGAACACTTCCTATAACACCAGATGTACTTGATACATCAGAAGAAGAATGGCATCTACGCTAATATTAGTCTTTCTGTTTATCCTGAGGTTTACCGTAGTCAGCCGGATCCGGGCCGTACCCAGGTGAGATCAAGGAACTGCGCTTTGACACGACCACAACGCAGACCTGAAGTATCAGCAGAGATTGAGTCAGCTAGATCATCCATTGTGAAGGCCACATTTACACGACAACCAGTGGTGCAGCTCCTCAACAACCGTCCATACCGGTGTGATGAATACGATCCTCAAATGGATTGAACTGAAATAAATACTTTAAATGTTGCATTCCTATTGGACTCATGACAGCTGCCTGAATCATAACAAAGCACTGTTCGCCAGAGGAGAACTGGCCCCCCGACTAAGCCTGGATTCTCCCAAGGTTTTTTTCCCCTCCATTTTAACACCTATTTGCCACCTGATTGAGTTGGGGTTCCTTGCTGCTGTCGCCTTTGGCTTGCTTAGTTGGGGACACTTGACATTTGACTTGACATTTGATATTCAACAGTGCTTTGATCTGCCTGCATTGACACTATCCTTTAAGAGCTGCTGTGCAGCCAGAATTATATACCAGTTATCAATGTAAAGCTGTTTTGACACAATCTGCATTGTAAAAAGCGCTATATAAATAAAGGTGACTTGACTTGGCTAACTCAGAGGTCCTCTGAGAAATGCAGTCCCATCCGAATATGTCTGAGACTCATTTTGTAATTTTTTGGCGAGCTGATTCTCCGACGGCCCGCTCCACTTTCATCATAATGTCTTTTTGCCATGTGGCGAAACAACAACATGAGAAGATCCCGATCACAGAAACTAATATCAGAGTTAGAATCAAAACATTTTTTAGTTTTTCTTAATTGCTTACACATTTAGTGATTCAGTTGACTCAGTTTCCCAAACCATTTGTACAGTTCTCAAAACAAAGACACATTTCTCAAAACGTTTAAAATGACAACATTAGTCAAAATCTGAGAGAGAGCTGAAAGAATAATTTATGAGTGTTTTTAACCTAATTATAGTACACAGTACCAGTACTTTAGATGAGGGAAATTTCACTATTCTATGTACAGTAAACTGGAGCACATGTTGCAACACCCTCAAACTTGTGATTGTCTACTTTCTTTGTAGCCATTTTTTATGTGTACTGTATTTTTGGAGAACTAAGAAATGACTGCCTAGGGATATAGTCTTGTGTCAGAAGACCAATGTACTGCAATAATACTGTATAGAGGATGCTGAATTTACTTTTCTTTCCTTTTTTTTTACAGTATTTCACAATTGCTAAAACACATTTCTTGAAACCATCACTCATTTTCTCAAAACATTAAACACAAATCCAATCTTCAAACTAATTTCACAAAACTTCTGACTCTTATGGCAAAATCAAACAAAGCTTTCAGATCATACACACATTAAGCAAAATATAAACACATACAGAACATTCATTAGACACTACATTAAAAAATGGAAAACACAACATCCAGAACATGAGGTTTCAGAAAAAAAGTATATTGTAACACAGTAAACACATTTTGCCATTACATAAAATGTATAGAAATCACAAGTAATGTGAATTTAAAGTATACTGTATGTACTGCAAGTACAGTATTATATTCAATATTATATAGTATTGAAAGTCTGTATATACAGTACTTACATACTGCAAACATACAGCAGTCTAAATGGAAATGACTAAAAGGTCAAAGAAAACTCTAAATGAAAAGCATGATACAGTACACACACACACACACACACACACACACACACACACACACACACACACACACACACAAAAACAAAGTTCAGAGTCAGTGAGAGATTCATTCTGCTTCAGCATCACGTCTTCATGTTGGGTCCGGCCTAAATCAAGTCAAGTCACCTTTATTTCAATTGCAATTTATACTACACAGATACTAGTCTAGTATAGTATAGTATAGTATAGTCAAAGCAGCTTTACAGTGATAACAGGTACAGTGATGATCAGTAATGCTTCATTTTGGCTGTTCAGCTCTAAAAGAAAATAGTGTCATTGTTCAGCTGAAGTCAGTTCAGTGTTGATTCACTTACATTGTAAAGACCATCAATTATTATGTAAATTACTGTAATTATTTTCCTCTATAAAGCAGTTCTGCAGAAAACAATGATGTCATCATCTAGGCTAGCTTAGTTCAGTTCTCATCCTATAATGTCAGTACTGTCAGATCAATAATATTGTTGAATATTATTGAATATTGTTGAGGACATTTTCCACATCACAGGCAATGTCGTCTCTTGCCAGGCAAAGGAAAAAACCTGTGCCGGATCCAGCCTTGACAGCCTTGTCTCCACACCCCTTGCTCTTTCTCCTCATCATCCTCTTACACATACTCATCTTCCTCTACTTTTCAGATTGTTTCCATCTATTGTTGGTATCATCATTCAGCACCTGTGTCACCTGTGCACTCTGAACTGACCTATATTTTATACAGTTGATTTGATCACATCATTAGAAATAAGTGTGAATAATTTTGAGTCATTGTGTTAAAGGATGACAACTGTGTTGTAGTTGTGTTTAACTTTTGCCACATGTATTTACCATTTTGCAACACAGTGCAGAATGTGTTTTAGTGAGTAAGGATGTGTTTAGAGTTTTGCAAAAAGAGTGGCTGAGATTTGCAAACAGTGTCTTAACTACCTGAACTTGTTTAAGGTTTTGCCTACAAAGTGACTGATTCGACAAATGGGTTTAGGCCACTGAGCATTGGGTTCAGAGAATGGGATTTAGTGTTTTAGCAATTGTGAAATACTGTAACTGTACTGTAATTGACAGTATAGGCTACTGTATTGTGGTGCATTTGATTTTGTCAGAAGAGAACATTTTATTTTGACCTGGAAGTTTGTGCAAGTTGATGTATAGTTTTGAGATTGTGTTTATAGTTGTGAAAAAATGTTGAATGGTGTTAGGAATTGTGTGTTAGCAATCAAGAAAAACAGTAACTAGATTGAAAAGTTTGAAAGACAAATTAATGCTGGCTTGTCATAAGGCCAAATTAAAGTCTTGTTTTAAATAGTTTGGTCAGTTCGGTCAGAATAGATAGATGTGCTGGGTGTTTGATAAAGTGTTGATAGGAGATTCTGGGTGGTTGCTTGGCTCTTGGTCTGTAGTAGTGTGTTGCTTGAGTAATTGGTTGATAGGGTGTGTGAGATTTGGTTGATAGGGTTTGTGTGTGTGTGTAGGTGTGTGTGTGTGTGTGTGTGTGTGTGTGTGTGTGTGTGAGAGAGAGAGAGAGAGAGAGAGAGAGAGTATGTGGTTGATAGGGTGTGTATGTGTTAATATGTGGTTGATAGGGTTTGTGTGAGAGAATGTGGTTGATAGGGTGTGTGTGTGTGTGTGTGTGTGTGTGTGTGTGTGTGTGTGTGTGTGGTTGATAGGGTGTTCTGGTTGAACACACACAGACATTCCCATCACTGTGGAAGGATTAGTTCACTTTCAAATGAAAATTATCCCAAGCTTTACTCACCCTCAAGCCATAGGTGTTTCTTCTTTCTGATGAACACAGTTGGAGTTATATTAATTAATATCCTCCTGATGCATCCAAGCTTTATAATGCAGTGAACATGGGTCATGAGTATGAGATTAAGAAAGTGCTTCCATCCACATCCATCCCTCATAAACGTACTCCACACGGCTCCGGGAGGTTAATAAAGGCCTTCTGAAGGGAAGCGATGCTTTTGTGTAAAAAAACCCCATATTTTAACAAGTTATGAAGTAAAATATCTAGCTTCTGCCAGACCGCCTTTCGTATTCAAGTTTCCGTAAGTTGATTAGGGAAGGCGTAGCATAAGCTTTTGAACTGCAACAGTTTTACACTTTCTTCGTACGTTGAATACGGAAGGCGGTATATGAATATGGAAGCACTTTCTTCAGCTACTCGTGACACACTGCCATTATAAAGCTTGAATGCATCACATAATCTCTGACTGTGTTCATCAGAAGGAAGAAAGTTTGGGCTAGTTTTTATTTGAAAGTGAACTAATCCTTTAATAACAGAAACTCAAAAATTGTTTGCTAAACTGTGGAAATTCAAAAGGTTTTGCTGCTCTTTAACTTGCTCTAAAACGTGATTTATACCATCATAGTAGCCTATGTAATATTAATAAAAGTGCTCATCTCCTTTAGTCATACAAGCTCAAAATAATAATCTGTTGATGTTTTTCATATAGTGTCCTGACTTGGTGATATGATGGATATTGAAATCTTATTTATTTTTAATTTTAAACTGTATATATGATTATTTTGTGGTAATGCAATATTTGTGATCACAATTGTCAGGTCATAAATCTCCAAAAACTACAAACCCGATTCCAAAAAAGTTGGGACACTGTACAAATTGTGAATAAAAACAGAATGTAATTATGTGGAAGTTTCAAATTTCAATATTTTATTCAGAATACAACATAGATGACATATCAAATGTTTAAACTGAGAAAATATATCTTTTTAAGGGAAAAATAAGTTGATTTTAAATTTCATGGCATCAACACATCTCAAAAAAGTTGGGACAAGGCCATGTTTACCACTGTGTGGCATCCCCTCTTCTTTTTATATCAGTCTGCAAACATCTGGGGACTGAGGAGACAAGTTGCTCAAGTTTAGGAATAGGAATGTTGTCCCATTCTTGTCTAATACAGGCTTCTAGTTGCTCAACTGTCTTAGGTCTTCTTTGTCGCATCTTCCTCTTTATGATGCACCAAATGTTTTCTATGGGTGAAAGATCTGGACTGCAGGCTGGCCATTTCAGTACCCGGATCCTTCTTCTACGCAGCCATGATGTTGTAATTGATGCAGTATGTGGTCTGGCATTGTCATGTTGGAAAATGCAAGGTCTTCCCTGAAAGAGACGACGTCTGGATGGGAGCATATGTTGTTCTAGAACTTGGATATACCTTTCAGCATTGATGGTGCCTTTCCAGATGTGTAAGCTGCCCATGCCACACGCACTCATGCAACCCCATACCATCAGAGATGCAGGCTTCTGAACTGAGCGCTGATAACAACTTGGGTTGTCCTTGTCCTCTTTAGTCCGGATGACATGGCGTCCCAGTTTTCCAAAAAGAACTTCAAATTTTGATTCGTCTGACCACAGAACAGTTTTCCACTTTGCCACAGTCCATTTTAAATGAGCCTTGGCCCAGAGAAAACACCTGCGTTTCTGGATCATGTTTAGATATGGCTTCTTTTTTGACCTATAGAGTTTTAGCCGGCAACGGCGAATGGCACGGTGGATTGTGTTCACAGACAATGTTTTCTGGAAGTATTCCTGAGCCCATGTTGTGATTTCCATTACAGTAGCATTCCTGTATGTGATGCAGTGCCGTCTAAGGGCCCGAAGATCACAAGCATCCAGTATGGTTTTCCGGCCTTGACCCTTACGCACAGAGATTGTTCCAGATTCTCTGAATCTTTGGATGATATTATGCACTGTAGATGATGATAACTTCAAACTCTTTGCAATTTTTCTCTGAGAAACTCCTTTCTGATATTGCTCCACTATTTTTGGCCGCAGCATTGGGGGAATTGGTGATCCTCTGCCCATCTTGACTTCTGAGAGACACTGCCACTCTGTGAGGCTCTTTTTATACCCAATCATGTTGCCAATTGACCTAATAAGTTGCAAATTGGTCCTCCAGCTGTTCCTTATTTGTACATTTAACTTTTCCGGCCTCTTATTGCTAACTGTCCCAACTTTTTTGGAATGTGTAGCTCTCATGAAATCCAAAATGAGCCAATATTTGGCATGACATTTCAAAATGTCTCACTTTCAACATTTGATATGTTATCTGTATTCTATTGTGAATAAAATATAAGTTTATGAGATTTGTAAATTATTGCATTCCTTTTTTATTCACAATTTGTACAGTGTCTCAATATTTTTGGAATCGGGTTTGTATACATAGGCGCTTGCTTTGGTGTTGCCACCCCTCATAGACCCTAGAACCACCCCTTTGCCACCTTATAAATAATTATTTAGATCTGCCCCTGGCCGGTTAGATACGTCTTTAAGAAATTAAACTTGTCTGTTTTGCTTAGCACATCATTTTTGAGAATAGCGGTTTCAAATTGATTCCAAAAGTCTTGCCACAAGTTAATTTCACTGCTGAACTTGCTGATTATTAACTTGGGTAACTTAACTGTTTGTCTGCGCTGTGATATATGTCTGTTACATAAGTTATAAAAAGAATCTTACATACACTGTAAATGGGTTTTATTTTATATTAGTTGATCTTATTTTTTTTTTTTTGCAATATAAGAATAACAATTTATTAGTTTTTAGATAATTTATGTTTAGATATTTGTATTTTTAACATTTGAAGCAAAAACAGAATGTTTAGACTTTAGTTTTGTGAAATTATGCTGCATAAAACTTCATAACAGCAGACGGGCTGCATGAGAACACAAAAACACTGTTTGACTTCAGGTGGCGCTTATGGAACAGTGGCAATATAGAGTTAGTATTCCTGCAGGGGGCGCTGAACATTATAAAAATAATAAAACATGGAGAGACTCTTGAACCTCAGAGTGAGAAAACTTTATTGATACAGACAAGCAAATATAAACAATAAAGCCTTTTGAATTGCATTTTTAAAAATATATCACTGAAAGAGAGAGCACAAGATTAAACAATCATCAGTATTTATTATGAGAAAAACACTAGAAGAGCAAAAAACACTTGAAGAACCTTTAAAGTTCAACGTTCTACTTTAGATTTCAATACTTCCTGAAAAAGATGAACACATAAAGCCACAAATAAGTAAATCTCATAAATTATATATGTAAAGTCAGTTAGTGAGGAATTATATCATCAATGAAGTACCTGATGTGTGAATATGTGCTTGATGTTGTTCAGCTCTTCTGGATCTGATGTCATAAACCACAAGAATGACAGTAGCCACACCCACCAGAGCAGAGAGGACCAATCGGATCACAGCTTCGGTAGGACCACAACAGTGGACAGAGTCTGAGGAATAAAAACATCAAACTGAGATCAGATCAGACAATAAACACTAATATCAAGAATATCTGAAGGACAGGAGAAATGATCTCTGCTCACCATAGACAGAAACTCTGAAAGTTTTTAATGATGGTTTTGCTCCTGTTATCATGAGCACATAATCTCCATCATGTTCAGTTGTGATGTTTGTGATGGTCAGAGATCCAGTTTGATTGTCCAGCTTCAGTCTGTCTCTGAATCTCCCATCAAGAACATCATCATATACAGTTTTGTAAACTTGTTTTTTGATTTCAGCTATTAAAGTGTTTTCAGTCCAAAACCACCACCGAATCACATCAACATCCTTCATTTCAGTAAGATCAGAGTTTAGAGTGACTGAATCTCCCTCCTTCACTGATATTTCAACTGTATCACCAAACAGAGAGAAAACAGAAATAGAGTGTCACAGATTAACATGTATAAATAACTTTATGATTGTTATTAAAGTACATAGTATTAAACTTATTTCCTTATAAAACAACAGAAAAGAACAAAAGAAGCAAAAAATGTTTAAGTGGTGATAAAAAATAAAACAAGTGAAACAAATATTAAACTCACCAAAGACAAAGAGACTGAAAATCTTTCTCACACTGTTGATCTCTAGTGTATATTCTCCAGCATCTTCAGTTGTGGTGTTTGTGATGGTCAGAGATCCAGTTTGTTTGTCCAGCTTCAGTCTGTCTCTGAATCTCCCATCAAGAACATCATCATATACAGTGAATCTGTTGACCGTTACATTGATTTCAGCTATTAAAGTGTTTTCAGACCAAAACCTCCACTGAATCACATCATCATCTTTTATTTCAGTAAGATCAGAGTTTAGAGTGACTGAATCTCCCTCCTTCACTGATATTTCATCTGTATCACCAAACAGAAAAAAAAACAAAAAAAAAAACAGAAACATTGTGTGAGCCACAGATTAATATTTATAAATAACTTAATGATTTTTATGAAAGTAAATCATCTAAAGATTTATTCTTATAAAACAACAGAACAGAACAAAAGATGAAAAATTGTGTATGGATTAAAATGTTAACTGGTGATAAAAAATAAAACAGGTGAAACAAATATTAAACTCACCATGGACAAAGAGACGGAAACTTTTTTTCACACTGTTGATCTCTAGTGTATATTCTCCATCATGTTCAGTTGTGATGTCTGTGATGGTCAGAGATCCAGTTTGTTTGTCCAGCTTCAGTCTGTCTCTGAATCTCCCATCAAGAACATCATCATATACAGTGAATCTGTCAAACATTTTATTGATTTCAGCTATTAAAGTGTTTCCAAACCTCCACTGAATCACATCAACATCCTTCATTTCAGTAAGATCAGAGTTTAGAGTGACTGAATCTCCCTTCTTCACTGTCACTGACTTCTCTTCATCACCAAACGCACCTGAAGAACAGAGTTTTCACAGATTAAAGCTTTAAAATCACTTGATGTTGGTTTGATGAAGCTTCACTAAAACACTTTTAATCATTTAAATGTGAAATGAATAATATTGTGTAGCAGCACAAAGACAAAAATGATTCATTAAAAGAGAAATAAACTTATATATTGAACAATAACTAATTAAAAAGACTCTTTTACTTTAATGTTTAACGTCACACTAAAACTAATGTGGTTGAGTATCTGAGCTTCATATTTATATTATTTTATTTAATCAATCCCTAATAATTTCAATCTAAATTACTGACAGTAAAATCACAGTTCAATTATTTCTATATGAGAATAACAGTGAACATTAATCTTCTCTAACTAATTTAACCAGTAAAATCACATGGTACCAGAACAGAAGCAACTGAATCCATTAAAACATGTTTAAAACTCACCATCCAGATGCCAGAAACACAAACTGAACAAAACAATCCAAAACATCTTCAGCAGTTTCAGTCCACAAATATGAAAAGAGAAACTCTTTAAACTGCTTCAGTAATAAAATGACAGATGTGCTGATGTGAAGCTGCTCTGTAGTAGAATGATGTGAAACTCCACCATCAGCTAAAATAACTGCACACCTTTAAGTGTTAATCATGTGGCCATCTAGCTCTTTTTTAGCTCATTAATTCACACTCTGAACTTTGTCACTATGAGCTCCAGTAGACCTCAACTTCCTGTAGATCAATGACATCATTTTCAACAGAAATAAACTGACCCATAACATGATCAAGTGTCTGAAAGCAAAAGTTTATGCAAAGAGTAAGACAACATGATTTGAGGTTAAATTATGTAAATTTGAATTATAGACAAGTGTCATTTAACAGAATTGAATATTTAGTGCCATGGATTTGAATTTTTAAAACTTGAATCTTAGACATTTTAATGACATAATTCTCTACAAATGTATTTTCAAACAGCATATTTTTGTTCTGAATTCTTAGACTGCAAATATTCACTTCTTAAAAATACAGCTTCAAGTTTTCGACATGAAACACCAAATTCAATATTCTAAAATTCAAAACACATAAATTCAGATCGTACTGAAAGCAGGTTAGAGGTCCAACTTTCGTGTTCCATAGGGAAGAGTAGAGGATCTCGGAAAAGTCGAACATTGAATTTTGGCCAATTACAGAATAGCAATAATTCTATAATAATATAAAGCATTTATCTTTGGGAGTCTCTGCTAGGCCTTCATACTTATTTGTTTAAGTATGAAGTATATTTTGTATGGAAGTGATGTGTGCATGTGTGCCAGTCACACATATTCATTTGTTTAGCCTATTTAGGATATGCATTTTTAATTTCATTATTACATTATTATTAGGCCTGTCCAATGTGCACAAGTGATTTCTGAATTCGGCATTCAATTTACACTATCATCTCTGGTGAACGACTTCTGCACACAAAAGAAAAACTGCACATGAAGACGCAGTGGAATGGGTGGAGTTTCCTGATAGATCTTCACTCTAAAGATGTGTCTCTCTGTCAGATAAATGACATTTTAAACAATTATGTTCCTTCTCTGTCCATGCACATATATGCACATATTGAATGAGTGACAGTTTTCTATTTACTTGAACTTCACAGGTAATATAGCCTATGGGTTTTAGGATTTTAGAATTTAAAATGGACTCTCTACAAACTTGATTGTAAGCTCTACTCATCATTGTGTAACCTCATTATGGCCTATAACTTTTGGCATAGTGTTAAACATAAATGATATTTAGGCTATTTTAGATGCCATTTGCTAGCCTATAACATGAGTAAAAATATAGATAGGCCTATAAAATTATAGTAATAGGCTATAAAAATTTATAAAATTGTAAAATAAAGCACAAACTATAGCAGCATTCATTGTAAACAACATAGAGCCTGAACGTAAAGCCAAAACTAATTTGGTGTTGGGCTTTAGGCAAGGCAAGGCAATTTTATTTATATAGCACATTTCATACACAATGGTAATTCAAAGTGCTTTACATAAAGAAGAAGAATACAAATAGAACATAAGGAATAGAAATAACAATAAAAACAGATAATTTTGAATCATGATGATACATAAAAGATATAAAAATACATTAAAAATGAAATAAAAACAGGAAAAGAATTTAAAGAATAAAAAGATAATACGTATAAAATAAAGTGCAAACAGTTCGGACATAGCACAGTGCTCAATCAGCAAATGCATAGGTAAAAAGATGTGTTTTAAGTCTGGATTTGAATGTGGCTACTGTTGGAGCACACCTGATCTCTTCTGGAAGCTGGTTCCAGCTGCGGCTGGCGTAACAGCTAAAAGCAGACTCTCCCTGCTTTGAGTGAACCCTTGGTATTTCTAAGTGACTTGATCCTGATGATCTGAGTGATCTGTTAGGTTTATATTCTATGAGCATATCTGCAATGTATTGAGGTCCTAGGCCATTGAGTGATTTATAAACAAGCAACAGTACTTTAAAATCAATTCTAAATGCAACTGGAAGCCAGTGCAAGGACCTGAGGACTGGTGTGATGTGTTCATGTTTTCGGGTTCTGCTCAGAATCCTGGCAGCAACGTTCTGTACGAGCTGCAGTTGTCTTATGGTCTTTTTGGGAAGGCCAGTGAGGAGCCCATTACAGTAATCCACCCTGCTGGTGATGAAAGCATGAACAAGTTTCTCTAAGTCTTGACTGGAGACAAAGCATCTAATTCTTGCAATATTTTTGAGATGATAATATGCTGATTTAGTTATTTTCTTTACATGGCTACTGAAACTCAGGTCTGACTCCAAAATCACACCAAGATTCCTGACTTGATTTTTAGTTGTTTGACCCCTAGAGTGAAGGTACATGTTCACTTTGAGAACTTCATCTTTGTTTCCAAACACAATGACTTCAGTTTTGTCTTTGTTTAACTGAAGGAAGTTTAGGCACATCCAATTTTTAATTTCATCAATGCATTGGCACAGGGAGTCAATGGGGCTGTAGTCGTTAGGTGATAGGGCTAGGTAAATCTGGGTGTCATCTGCATAGCTGTGATATGCAATTTGGTTCTTTCTCATTATTTGGCTCAGTGGCAGCATATATAGGTTGAACAGGAGGGGTGCAAGTATTGAACCTTGAGGGACTCCGCATGTCATGGATGTCCACTCAGACTTATGGTCACCGATACTCACATAATAACCTCTCCCTTCTAAGTATGACCTGAACCATTTAAGGACCATCCCAGAAAGCCCAACCCAGTTTTCGAGCCTGTCAAGAAGAATGTTGTGATCGACAGTGTCAAACGCAGCACTGAGGTCAAGTAGAACCAGCACTGATAATTTACCTGTATCTGTGTTTAGGCGAATATCATTTATTATCTTTATGAGTGCTGTTTCTGTGCTGTGATGCGGTCGGAAACCAGATTGAAAGTTATCAAAGTATCCATTCAAGCTTAAGAACTTGTTCAGCTGATTGAAAACAACTTTTTCAATGATCTTGCCTATGAAAGGAAGATTTGAGATTGGCCTGTAGTTGCTCAATAGCAACTACAGGCCAAACATCTCAAACTGGTTTCTTGAACGTTGGTTTCTTGGAGCTTCCGGTTCAACGCTGCTGCCTGCCTGCTGTCTGACCTACGCTCGGAGCTTCGTGGAGTTTATCCTAAATCCTTCTCTTTATTCCTATTCACATAATATAACTTTCTTATTTTTCACTAGATTACTTAACCTATTGCATAGTATTACTAAACGGAACGATTTATTACTAGCAATCCACCAGCGTAATCACCTAGTGTTAGCCATAGCCTGCTAGCTACCGTCTACTTTCTTTTTTCCTCTAAACCAACCTTCCTTGTCGATTTAATGGCGGATTTATCAGATGTATGTTATTCTGATCTGTCCTCGCCAGATCGGGAAGCTGTGGAGACGTTGCTGCCCGGCATTCATCGATCCACCGCGAGGTACAGCGTCCCGCACATCACCCTTGCCCCAGGCACCGGCAAGCGACCGAGACATCCAGCCAGCGAGTCCCGTGTGCGTTGCAGTTTTTCGGACGGCGTTCATCAAACACACGGTCAGTCATGTCCGACGATTATCATGTGTATTAAATGCAACATGTACAGCTTAGCTCTTTCTGTCAGCAGTGAGCCTTACACATGTGATAAATGCAGGGATATTGTCAGGCTGACAGAGAGAATCTCAGAATTAGAGACACGCATCCAAACTTTAATTGAGGATAGTGAGAATGAAAGGGCCTTAGATACTGCTTTGGATGCGACTAGCCTAGTAAACACTGCACATTCGGTTCCGGTTGTAGAAGCCATGCAGCAGGCTAACTGGGTGACTGTGAGGCGGCATAATGGCAAGAACAAACACCACTCTTCCGTTCCGATTAAAACATCAAACAGGTTCTCCCCACTCAGTGACGCACCCACTGAGAATCCTGTTGAAAGTGCCCTAGTTATTGGCGATTCTATTACACGGAACGTGAAAATAGAGACACCAGCCACCATAGTCACATGTTTGCCGGGGGCCAGAGCACCTGACATCAAAGCAAATTTAAAAGTGCTGGCTAATGCTAAACGTAAATATTCTAAAATCATTATCCACGTCGGCACAAATGATGTTCGACTTCGCCAGTCGGAGATCACTAAAATTAACATTAAAGAGGTGTGTGAACTCGCAAATTCAATGTCAGCAGAAGTAATTTGTTCTGGCCCTCTTCCTGTTCGTCGGAGTGATGAGATAGTTAGCAGGTTATCATCACTCAATGGCTGGCTGTCTAAGTGGTGTCCGCAGAATAATATAGGTTTCATAGACAATTGGAAAAGCTTTTGGGGCAGACCTGATCTGTTGAAAAGAGATGGTATTCATCCCTCCCGGGATGGTGCTGCTCTTCTCTCTAGAAATTTGGCAAATAGTCTTAGAGCTGAAACATGACAAACCAGGGCCCAGATCAGGACGCAGACAAACTGGCTAAACCGACCGTCTGCTAGCCGCCTCACGTCACAGAACTCAAATAATTCACAGCACATAGAAACTCTTTCACCTAGATATTATCACATAGAGACTGTGTCTGTACCTCGAACTAGTAAATACAAAAAACTTCCGAAACCTTTTAAGGGTAAAAATTTAATTGATGTTCAAAAAATGAAAATCACAGATAAATCAGATAAACAAATGATAAAGCTTGGGTTACTGAATATTAGATCTATTTCTTCAAAAGCACTTATTGTAAATGAAATTATCACAGACAATAAACTAGACTTGCTGTGTTTGACAGAAACCTGGCTAAAACCAGACGATTACATTACTTTAAATGAATCTAGTCCTCAAGGTTATGATTATCGACACAATCCTCGACAGAAAGGCAAAGGGGGAGGTGTTGCTGTAATTTATAGTAATATATTCAGAATCATTCAAAAGAATTTCAAATATAACTCCTTTGAAGTGATGGTGCTTTATGTAACATTATGTAAGTTGACATTTGTGCTGGCTACTGTATACAGGCCACCAGGACACCATACTGACTTTATCAAAGAATTTGCTGATTTTCTATCAGAGTTAGTACTGGCTGCGGATAAAGTCCTTGTTGTTGGTGATTTTAATATCCATGTAGATAATAATAAAGACGCATTTGGATTGGCATTTGCAGACATTTTAAACTCTATTGGAGTTAGACAACACGTGTCAGGACCCACTCATTGTCGTAATCATACCTTAGATCTAATACTGTCGCATGGAATTGATATTGATGCTGTTGAAATTCTACAGCAGAGCGATGATATATCAGATCATTATTTAGTGTCGTGTATAATACAATTAGCCAAGGCTACAAAACCACCACCCAGCCATAAATATTGTAGAACCATCACGTCTACCACTAAAGATTGCTTTATAAATAATCTCCCTGAGCAGTTTCATCGCCTTAGTATACCTGACAACTTAGAAGAACTCGATGCTGCAACAGAAACTATTGGCTCTCTCTTTTCCAGCACATTAGATGCAGTCGCTCCTTTACGTCTAAAGAAGATTAAGGAAACTAATCCAACGCCGTGGTATGATGAGCACACTCGGGCTCTAAAACGAGCAGTTAGAAAAACTGAACGTAGTTGGAAGAAAACAAAACTAGAAGTTTTTCGCCTTTCGTGGAAAGAAAAAATGATTGAGTACAGAACGGCTATAAGAAATGCTAGATCTACTTATTTTTCAAATCTCTTAATAGAAAACAAACATAATCCTAGGTATTTATTTGACACAGTGGCTAAATTAACTAGAAACAGAGATTCAACTGCTGACGTTTCCATAGAGCACAGCAGTAATGACTTTATGAACTTCTTTACTTGCAAGATTGATAATATTAGAGAGAAAATTAAAAACATGCAACCGTCCACAGTTTCGCTTCAGACAGTGCACTGTAGTGTCCCTGAGGTAAAACTAGAATCATTCGCCGCTATAGGAGAGGAAGAATTATCTAAACTTATCAAATCATCAAAATCAACGACATGTATGTTAGACCCAATGCCGACTAAACTACTGAAAGAAATGCTTCCAGAGGTCGTAGGTCCACTTCTTGATATAATTAATTCATCCTTAACACTAGGATACGTGCCAAAAACCTTTAAGCAGGCTATTATTAAACCTCTTATTAAAAAACCTCAACTAGATCCGAGAGATTTAGTAAATTACAGGCCAATCTCGAATCTACCTTTTCTGTCAAAGATACTAGAAAAGGCAGTTTCAACACAACTGTGCTCCTTTTTAGAAAGAAATGGAATCTGTGAGGATTTCCAGTCAGGATTTAGACCATACCATAGTACTGAGACTGCTCTCGTTAGAGTTACAAATGATCTACTCTTATCATCCGATCGTGGCTGTATTTCTCTATTAGTGTTATTAGATCTCAGTGCTGCTTTTGACACTATCGATCACAACATTCTTTTAAAAAGACTTGAAAACTATATTGGCATTAGTGGAATTGCTTTGGCATGGTTCAAATCGTACTTATCTGACCGTTATCAGTCTGTAGTAGTTAATGAAGAGATGTCGTATCGCTCACAAGTTCAATATGGAGTACCACAAGGCTCAGTACTAGGACCGTTGCTTTTCACTCTGTACATGCTGCCCTTAGGAGAGATAATTAGGAAGCATGGTGTTAGTTTTCACTGCTACGCTGATGATACTCAGCTCTATATTTCCTCGCGCCCTGACGAAACCTACAAATTCACAAAACTAACAGAATGCATAGCTGACATTAAAAACTGGATGACAAGAAATTTCTTATTATTAAATTCAGAAAAAACTGATATCCTAATCTTTGGACCAAAAACTTCCTCTCGAAAAAACCTTGAATACTCCCTAACGCTTGACGGGTGCTCCATTAAACCTTCGTCCTCAGTTAGGAACCTGGGTGTGCTCTTCGATACCAATCTTTCATTTGAAAGTCATGTTTCTAGTATCTGTAAAACCGCCTTCTTCCATCTAAAAAATATATCTAAATTACGACATATGCTCTCAATGACAAATGCGGAACAGTTGGTTCATGCATTCATGACCTCAAGACTAGATTATTGTAACGCTCTACTGGGTGGTTGTTCTGCTCGGCTTTTAAACAGACTACAGTTGGTCCAAAATGCGGCAGCTAGAGTTCTTACTAGAACCAGAAAGTATGACCATATTAGTCCAGTTCTGTCAACATTACATTGGCTCCCTATTAAACATCGTATAGATTTTAAAATCTTGCTACTTACTTATAAAGCTCTAAATGGTTTAGCTCCCCAGTACCTAAGTGAGCTCTTAATGCATTATAGTCCTTCACGTTTATTGCGATCTCAGAATTCAGGCCAGTTGATAATACCCAGAATATCAAAATCAACTGAAGGCGGCAGATCCTTTTCCTATTTAGCACCTAAACTCTGGAACAATCTTCCTAGCATTGTTCGGGAAGCAGACACACTCTGTCAGTTTAAATCTAGACTAAAAACACATCTCTTTGCTCTTGCATACACATAACACATTATCAATACATTAACATTTTTCAAATCCGTTAAAGGATTGTTACGCTGCAATAATTAGGTCGGCCGGAACCGAGAACATTTTCCTATAACACTAGATATACCTGTACATCAGAATAAGAATGGCATCTACGCTAATATCTGTCTCTCTGCTTATCCTGAGGTTTGCCGGGTGCTGGATCCAGGCCGTATCCAGATCAGATGGAGAACCTGTGTCTGGACCTGACTACAACGTAGCCCAGGAGACAATGGGCCTACAGATCCAGTTCTGGCTGCATCTATAATTCAGATTTTTAATCCCCGTATCCGCTTACATATATTTATATATAATCTATTTTTAATCTCTATAATAAAAATGTATAATTCAGATTTTGATCTCCATATCCATTTACATATATTATATATATCTTCCAAGGGGTTTTTTCCCTCCTAGGACTTTTTTCCCAGTGTTAGCACGCTGGGTTTTTCTCCTAGGGGGTTTTTTCCACCCCTGGGAGTCAGCCGACATTGGCTTAATGTAGCACCATCTTGTATATGTTACATATTACCACGCTTGTTTGTACAGCTTATTTTTAACCACTTCCCTTTTTTCTGTGCTTCTAATATGTAAAGCTGCTTTGAAACAATTACCAATTGTAAAAGCGCTATATAAATAAATTTGACTGACTGACTGACTGACTCAATATGGTGTTATCCAGATTGCTCTTTTTCAGGAGGGGCTTAACAACTGCAGTTTTCAGGGATTTTGGAAAAGTCCCAGAGAGAAGTGAGGCATTTACCACTTCTAGGAGATCTGCTTCTAAACAGTTTAAAACTCTTTTGAAAAAAGATGTGGGAAGTGTGTCAAGGGCGCAGGTTGATGTTTTAAGGTGCTGTACTGTTTCTTCCAAAATTTTACCATCAATTGCTTCGAAATCAGACATAATAGCTACTTTCTGAGGTTGTGATCTGATCTGTTTTACCCCAGTGCAGCTCAAGGATGTGCTGATCGCCTTTCTGATATTATTAATTTTCTCAGAGAAGAAGAAAGCAAACTCACTACATTTGCTGTCTGAGAGCATTTCACTGGGAATCTGACTTGGGGGGTTTGTTAGTCTCTCTACTGTAGCAAAAAGAGTGCGGGTGTTGTTTAAGTTTCTGTTTATAATATTTGAGAAGAAGGTCTGTCTAGCTTTGCCTAATTCCACATTGAAAGCATGAAGAATATCTTTATAGATGTTATAATGGATTTCAAGTTTTGTCTTTCGCCACATGCGCTCAGCTTTTCTGCATTGTCTTTTCATATTTTGCACTGCTGTTGAGTTTCTCCATGGTGCTTTTTGTCTGCCACTTTTCTTCCTGACTTTCACAGGAGCAATGTTATCAATAACATTCTGTACTTTTGAGTTAAAAGAATCAAGGAGAAAATCAATAGAGTCTGCAGATATGCTTGGTGTTAAAGATATAGCCTTCATAAACAGTACACTAGTATTCTCATTTATCGCTTTTTGACCGAGACAGATCTAGCTTCAACAGTCGGACAGATCAATATTTCAAAGAAAATACAGAAATGATCAGATAGCGCTACATCCTTAATGACAATGGATGAAATGTTTAGACCCTTACTGATAATTAAATCTAGAGTGTGTCCACGATTGTGTGTAGGTCCATGTACATGCTGAGTCAGATCAAAAGTATTCAAAACAGTTATGATTTCTTTTGCCATATTGGATTCTGCATTTTCTATGTGGATGTTAAAGTCCCCAGTAATAGCAAAACAGTCAAACTCTGAGGAAATTGCTGATAACAGTTCTGTAAGGTCCTCCACAAAGGCTGGAGAGTATTTTGGAGGCCTGTAGATAACTATAAGTAGAATGCGAGGAGCACCTTTTAATACAATACCCAAGTATTCGAAAGACAAGTAATCACCAAAAGACACTTGCTTGCATTGATAGACATCTTTAAATAGAGCAGCTACACCTCCACCTCTCCTAACAGCTCTGCAGACACTCATAAAAGTAAAGTTAGGAGGGGCTGTTTCATTCAGGATTGTTGCACTGCAGCTGTCTTCAAGCCATGTTTCATTTAGAAGCATAAAATCTAGGTTGTTTGTGGTTATTAAGTCATTGACTAGAAGTGATTTATTTTTAAGTGAGCGTATGTTTAGAGGTGCTAGCTTAACAGTCTTACTTTCTGTCTCTACAGTAATCTTAGTTTGACGTGTAATAGGTAGCAGATTAAATGGGTTTGCCAAATGGTTTGAAAAGGCCATAGGCTTTCTATAACGTAATAAAACAGAAATAGAGAAAGCTGCAGGCACACTGGGTTCCCGCTTGTTCTGTAAACATTTGATAAAGTCACTGTTATCATAGCGGGGACCTGACACACATCACTGAGAGCTGTTATCGGTTGTTTTTGATTCACCTAGAACAGATGAAGGAGGGTGAGGGCGCTGGCGTTGTGGCAGGGGCCGAAGAGCTCTCACAGGAGGAGGGGGAGGTCGAGGTCGAGCTGGGCCCACAGGCTTTGGTGGTTTCGGGGCTTGACGCTTTTTTGTTGATATCTGGGGGCTCGCAGCAAAAGAGTGGGAGAGTTTGGTTCCAGCGTACACCAGTTCCTCCATTTTCTCTGAGAAGCACAGAAGAGGGGATGCTGGAGAGAGGGATAACGTGTCCGGTGAGAGGGGCTGTTGCTCTGGTGTTACCGGAGGCTGTAATATGTTGTCCTGGCTTCCCTGGCTGTTTTCCCGAAAGTCGTCCTTGGGTGCTGAATCTTGGAGCAGTTCTAATACGTCACTGTCTCTCGGTGAGCTCTGTGGGCAGGGCTCAGTCAAAATTGTGTCCGTGAGCAGTGGTTGTTGTGGCTGCGTGGTGTTCTCATTGACCTTGTGGGAAGTGTCAACCGCATGTCCATTCAGCTGCTGAAATGAAGTCCTGTGGTCAGTTGTACTCTGTCCAGGTGTGTTTGTGCCATTCAGGTTGAGTGGATTTGCACACACTGCTGAAGGATGATGGAGGCAGAAGTAGATATTGTCCTTTAGCACTCTTGAGCCCAGTTTGTTTGGGTGCAGGCCATCATGAGTGAACAGTTGTCTCTGACTCCAGAACAGATTGAAGTTGTCGATGAAATTCAGTCCTTTTAAGTTGCAGGTTTTTTGCAGCCATGTGTTAAGTCCAAGCAACCGTGTAAATCTATTTGTTCCTCTTGCTGGGAGTGGTCCACTGATGAACGACTGAACTTTTAGTCTTTTAAGCATTTCAAAAAGTTCATTGAAATCCCTCTTAAGGAGTTCTGACTGCTCCTTCCGAATATCATTCTTCCCAACATGAATGATTAGTCGATTTGCAGTTTTATATTTCATCAGAATGCTCTTAAGTTCCCTGTTTACATCAGAAACTGTTGCTTGTGGAAGGCAGCATGTAGTTGTATCCCTGCTGCTAATGTTTCTGATAATAGAGTCACCCACTATCAGAGTCCTGGGCTCATCTGCTCTCTGAGCTGAGTGCCGCTGACTGTTCAACCTTGAGCGGCAGTTAGCATCGGTGTTAGCTGCTGGCTGATTTGATCTGTGTCCGATCATGTTTGGGGATTCCTCACCCACATTAGATTCCTCACCCACATTCATTAACACTTCAAATCTGTTCTCCAGATGTATTGGTGGTGGTAGGGAGCTATTGTTTGGGGTAGAGGATGCTACTGCATTAATATGTGATACTCGTGACAATCTGATGTCTCGAGTGCCTTTGGGTCTCGCTCCCTGTGTGTGCCATCGATTAATATGTTGATCAATTTCGGCACTCAGTACGGTCTGTTTAGGGGCATTAGATTCATGGGACTCACCGACTGTGTGCTGAGGACGTCCATGATGAAGCTCTGTTGTGTGTTCCTTCTGGTTTGGTAGTCCCGCAAGTAACTTTGTTTCAAGAACTGCAATCCTTTGTAGAAGTCTGTGGCAGTTTGTGCAGCAGGTAGATTCTTCAACCAGAGGAGGCATATTATTTCTAATCCTTTTGGATGTAGGCAGCTGTGTTTTCCCTTCTCCGGAATGTAAGCTGATGGCTGCCATCAGTGGGAGGCTGGTAGGATAAAAATTCCCCTTTTTTGTAGCAATTCTTCCAGTTAAAACGATTGTTGGTGCCAAGATTTGTCGTTTGAGCACTGTGCCTATTTGCTGTAGTTAAAATTAGGAGATAAAATATAAAAGCAATAGAGCAAAGCGCACGAACGAACAGTAGCGAAGCAGTTAATTTGCAACAAACTTCCCCATGTAGTTTACTAACCCTAAGGCTCTTTGTGGGTCTTTCTTGTCTCTTGGTTCGGGCATTTCTTCGATTGCCTGGATTTTTCTTCTGTCCGGCTGTACACCTTTTTCAGACAGTCTCTCCCCCAGGTATGTAATTTCTCTCACACCAAACTGACTCTTGCTTTTATTTAGTTTTAACCCTGTCCTTTGTGCTTGATTTAGGACCCTGCAAAGTCTTGCATTGTGCTCTTCTTTTGTGCAGCCCCAGACTACGACATTGTCTATGAAAACTCCTACTCCTTCTATTCCATCAAAAAGCTGCTGCACAGTTTTGTGGAAGACTTCTGGGGCTGAACTGATGCCAAACAGTAACCTTAGGAAACAATGCCTTCCAAATGGTGTGTTAAAGGTGCATAGCTTTGCGCTTTCCTCATCTAGCACAATTTGATCAAACCCAGACGAGGCATCCAATTTAGAGAAGTAACATGCTCCACTCATTGCACTAGTTATATCTGATTTTGTTGGAAGTTTATAGTGCTCACGTTGAATCACTTTGTTCAATTCCTTCGGCTCTATACATAATTTTAGATCTCCATCAGGTTTCTCCACTATGACGATGGAGTTGACCCATTCTGTGGGTTCTTCTATTTTCCTGATGACTCTTTCTTTTATCAGAGTGTCCAGTTTCTTTCTCAGTCTTTCCTTTAATGCAACTGGCACCTTTCTTGCTGGGTGAATGACAGGTTCTGCATCTTCTTTTAGTTTTATCTTATATTCTCCTGGTAAGCGTCTATTCCTTTGAACACTTCCTTGTATTCTTTTACCTAGTCACAGTGCATAACTCCTTTTGAAGTTGCATCTTTAGTCTTCTCGTGCGTTGTCACTTCTTTATTTATGACATGGACTCTCTTTATTAAACCGAGCTGCATGCACGTTTTCAGTCCAAGTATAGCTTGTTTATTTCCTTCAACAAGCACAAAAAAACACATCCTTCCTTTTTCCATTACAGGACAGACTGGCTCTGCAAACTCCCTTTGTGGGTATGGTCTTGTTGTCATACGTTTTCAGATTGACTTTTCTGTGACTTATCTTGGGCTTTTTTCTCAGTCTTTGAAAGTCTTTCATGGGCAGGATGTTAACCTGGGCCCCTGTGTCTAGTTTTAATGAAAGATCAGTACCATTTACATCCATGTGTGCTATGCATTCATCAGATGAAGCAGTTTGTCCATCTTCAATGGAGTCCACGAAGATTGGTGCTTCTTCATCCTCACTGTCACTCCTCTTTTCTAGAAGCTGCACTTTTTTCTTTGAATAATAGCGAAATGATTCCTTCCTCCACAATTCTCCTGCAGTCTTTTCCGAATGCTGGGCACTTTTTTGGTGCATGTTTATTGCCACACTTTCTGCAGCCCTTGCTCTCTTGACTTAGCTTTTGTTTTTTCTTCTGTGACATCGCTCTTTCATTAGCACATCGGACTGCATCCACTTCGGCTGTCTCCTTCTCATCACTGAAGGTCTTTAGCTGTGCCATTGCACATTCCGACGCTTGGCAAATTTTTATTGCCTTTTCTAATGTGAGGTCTCTTTCAATAATTGCATCCTTACTCTTTTATCTTGTACTCCGATTACTATTTGATCTCGAATCATGGAGTCACACAGCGTTCCGAAATTGCATGACTGGCTCTTCAATCTTAAATCTGTAACATACTGTTCAATGGATTCTGACTCTTTCTGTAGTCTATTTCTGAAAACGTACTTTTCGTAGGTCTCATTTTTCCTCGGTGTGCAGTATTGCTCGAATTTTTCAATCACGGCCTCATACTTATCTTTTTCTTCTTCCATGAAGACAAACGTATTATACACATCCAGTGCGCTGCGTCCTGCCACTGTTAGCAGTAATGCTATTTTCCTCCGTTCATTTCCATCCAGCCCAATGGCGAGTGCATAAAGTTCAAAACTTTGTTTGAAAGCTTTCCAGTTTTCATTGACATTACCAGTCAATTTCAATTCGTCTGGTGGACGGATGGAATTCATCATTTTGTCATAATTTATCCTGGTACCATGTATTGATGAGGCTCACACACCGAGTACTATTATCAGAATGCGTTTATTCTTGTTCTGTGGTCCTAACATAGAACTGAACTTAGCTGTATCACTGCATTATACTGCCATCTAGTGCCATCATAACATGGCAACACACACATATCAATACATTGACTACTCATAATGTTTCACAGATTTAGGAGCTAGTTTTAGTGCTAAAATGCTTTGTGAAATACTCTTAGAGCAAAAATTGAGGACTCCTAAAATTAGGACTGACACGCCCATTATTTTTAAGAGTTTCTCCTAAATCGGCAAGTTAGGAGCTACTTTTAGCCTTAAGATGTTTTGTGAATAAGGCCCCTGATCAATAGTCTTATTTTCACGAGTTTCACACAGACTAGAGAAGGTAAAAATGTCTTAAAGGGATCTATTATGCCCCATTTTACAAGATGTAAAATAAGTCTCTGATGTCCCCAGAGTGTGTATGTGAAGTTTTAGCTAAAATAACCCACAGATATAGCATGTTAAAATTGCCACTATTAGTGGTTGAGCAAAAATGTGCCATTTCAGTGTGGGCCCTTTAAATGCAAATGAGCTGCTGCTCTCAGCCTAAGACCTTTAAGAGCTCATTCTCAGGTGACAGGATTCAGTCAAGACGCGCTATAATCTCAGAAACTGTGAATATATGCTGCTTGGAGATAGAACAGGTATAGTTTAGTTCAATTACGGTTATAACTTATATTGTCTTCTTGTTTTTATCCACTATATTACTATAAGCCTGTTGTACCATCCGAATGATGGCCAGAACTATACAGATGAGTTTTATGACATTTATTACTTCACACAAAATATGAAGCGTCTGTTTTCACTCTAGAACATCTCTGTAAGAGCTTAATAAAACATAGTGCAAGTGTGCATTAAAATATTAAACTCTCTCTCTCTCTCCCTTGTATTATCACCAACAGGGAAGTACACTAACACTTGTTACAACTAACAGTAAACGGATATATAAAGACCTTACGGCTTTTCGGGTGGTGCTTAATAAACTGGTACATTTTATATCTGTAAATCAACTCCGATGAACTGTAATAAAGTGCTCTCACCTTCATTACTGCCGTATCCAGTATCACTCTGGAGACTGTAAGCTGGATCACAAACAGTTTTTCTTGTATATCCTTGAGTAGCTCAAAGCACAGTCTCTGTTTTGCATTGATATTTGTTCACTAAGCAGTCCTGTGTGAAATGATTCGCGCAGACATAAACTAATTTCAGCAGAACTGAGGGAGCATTTTCCTGGAAAACCAAGTTAATCCACCTCGTTTTTTCAGCGGCTCAGATTTAGGGAGTAAATGGAGAGATCTATGTGGATTAATCCATCCAGCTACAGAACACCTAAAACACTTTGAAGAGATTCTCGTCAGTGCAGTAATGGCGGACTGTGTAAACTCACTGTGAACACGCTCAGGGCGGTTATATGTTCAAACGTCAGTGTCTGTCAACATTCGTGGGCGGGGCCTGTGGCTAATGTGACGTCACACTGCCAGGGATCTGGAAACGGCTTGTTCTGAGACACTGCTTATGATTTATGGGGATTTAAAAAAATGAGTGGGTGGATTTTTATCATTATAGGGTGGTTGTGTACACACACTGCCAACACACATTTATGTCCAAACACCATGTAAAAGTAAATTTTGCATAATAGGTTCCCTTTAAAACCATCATCTCATCTTGTCATAAAATCCTGAGTCTCTCTCCCTATAACTGTCTTCAGTTCATTCATTTATTATAAAATGTCTGAAACACCTGCAGAACAGTCAGTCACATATGAAAAATCTTTAAAACTCATTTAATGTTGGTTTGATGAAGCGTCACTAAAATAGCTTTAATCATTTAAATTTGAAGTGAATAATACTCTGCAGCAGAACTGAGATGATAAAAAGAGAAATAGACCTATATATATCTATCTGTTTATCTAGTTGAATCTCCGTCAACATGATTCAAGCTACATCTCACGACTGGACTGTGATATTTATCTGGTTAAGTGTGAATCCTCCTCTAACATCAGTTAGTTTCAGTCACTCATCAGTCTGCTTTAACATCAAGATCAACAAGCTTCTGCTGATCTTACATTTTCAAATGAATTCCGGTCCTGAATGAAAACTAACAGCAGAACTATTGGGTTATATATCTGTATCTACTGTTATTAAGTCCTGTGAGCTGTCAATCATATTTGACTGTTGATGTATTCACTTCATTAAAGGGGTCATGAATTGAGAAATCAACTTTTCCTTGAGCTTTTAATACAAGTTTCAGAACTGAAAACTTGACACCAGGCCCAGTGAACGACTGATCCTGGAATGTGCCTATCTAAGATAGGTGAAACTCCACCTTCACAGAAGAAATCAACACCTACTTCATCATGTTTCTCTTAGCAGGAAGAAAATAATCTGTTATTTTAATAGTGATTAAATTATATATAGAAAGAGATCAAAGAACGCTCCCTTTACAATCGCTGGAGGTGTCAATCAAACAGAGCGACTTTATCAGTGACTGAGTTCTGGACTCACACCAAAACTCCCATTATATTCAACAAATCTCTGAGTTATATTGCGTTTGCACTGTTAGTGAAGATGAAAGCATTCGTTATTGTGCAGAAATGGAGTTTCAGTGACGAGATCACTGCTTTCATGAGCTCAACAACATGTCTGTGATCGACTACAATGTTCTTCACTGCAACCTTTCATGCCACGATCTAAATATAATGCATCACTTTTCATGATTAGTTAACCTTGAGAGCTGTAATAGTAAAAACGTGCTAACAAGAGAGAGTAATACTTGGATATTTCATATGCAAAGATGTCAGCCAATCACAGCAGTGGGCATTTACACTGAAGTCTCACAACAGACACGCCCCTTAAACCAGAGCGTTCAAATCAGAGGATAAAATCAACGGTCAGGAAAAGGCAAAAATGCCTTTTATTTCTAAATTATGACAATTTCTGATGTAAAAAGCATACTAACATTATAAGTGCACCCCAGGAAACATTATAAAACAATAAAACAACACATTTCATGACCCCTTTAGGATGTTTTGTAAGGAGTATAAGATGAGCTTCTTATTAGCAGGAGAGAAATTGAAGAAACGCTTCAGCCACAAACTACTGACACGAGCATCAACCACAAGCATCCAGCAGAAGCTGTTTATCCTCCAGACAGATCAAACCACACACTGATGTTTGTACAGATAAAATAAAAGAGAAAAACCATATACGGCTCAAAACCCAGTAAATTACACTTATCATTTTTGCTTGTGTTGCTACAACAAAATTTATAAGTCAGAGTTAATGGAACATACAGTATCATGTAAATGTTCATTTAGAGAGTCTTTTGATGTTTTCTTCTGGAGAAACTGAGAAGTGTAGAGACCTGGATCTGTGTTTTTGAAGTTATGATGAGGTTATACAACATCTTTAATATTGTAACTGTGATGGTAACAAGGATTGGAGGAAATACACTGAAAACATTCAAACATTTAGTGAAGCACATGAAAGCCTGTGAAGAGTCGAGAGGAGAAACATTCACAGACTGATGATGCGCTTCTACACTTACTAACATCTACTAACTTACTACATCTGTCAAAACTATTATATACTCTTATAACACTGTTTGTGTGATATTAGCTTCGTATCTGTTAGGTTTTTGCTCCTAATTCGTGCCTCATCCCAGACCTCTTATTTGGCAATTGAATGAGCAATCACTCAGCGCTGAGGGAGAATATAGTCTCATTTTATTGATAAGAAAAGAGAGAATATATAGAAAGAGTACAAAGGGTGTAGTATAGTTTCAGCCAATGAGAAAGAGAATACATCATATAGATCATGGTATAGGAATGTGATACATATAGAAAAACAAGTCTAAATATGGTCATCTATTGGTCAGGTACCCATGAGGTCCCTTAAAATCCCAAGGACCTTCTCCTATTCTGGTGATGCAGAAAAGCAGGGACCATTCCCTGTTTCACATTCACTCCTAGTAGAGCCTTATATGGAAATGGTTCTGGTACATAGAAAACCATATGTTAAAACATAGTATACAACTTTGACAGAGGAAAAAAGGAGCCTCAGTCCACATACTTTCAATGCTGAGACCAACATAAAATCTATCAATTGCCCCTTTTGGCAATAAAATTGCCACACCCAAGTCTCAGCATTACTCTTCTCATATCCAAATATAATCACTTTCTTTACTTTCAAAATCATAACATTCTTCAGCAAACATTTCCTTCATTTTCCTTCAAAATTACTAACATTTAACAGTTCTATTCATCAAAGCATATTGAGAGGATACAAAGTTGTTCATGGCACGATTAATCAAAGCTCTAATAAATGGAATAATACAACAGATAATAAATGCCATAATTAATAGGATCACACCTATAGGAATCAAAGCAGATACAAGCATTTGTTGCCATCCTGTGAGCCATGCTAAGAACCCACTTTGATTATCAGTAACTTCTCGTTCTTGTAATTCTTGAGCAATTCTAGTCATATTTTTTAAACCCTCTGAAATTAAATGACCATCTGCATCATTCTCAGGGATATAAGTACAACAAGAGGTACCAACAATAACACAAACTCCTCCTCCTGCCGCGGTTAATTGATCTAAAACTAGCCTGTTTTGCAGGGCAGTTAAACGGAGCCCTCGGAGTTCCTGTTGAACACCAGCCAATGTGTCTCTTGTAGTATTGATAAATGAAATTAGCTCATATCTTGTAACCTCAACTTCAATTTGAAGACTAGAGACACCTATTCCTGGAAACACTGCTTCAAAGAATCTTTCAGTACCAGTCCAGAGTCGATGTTGCTTTGGTACTGGATTATCTCTACTCAAACTACTAGTTGAACTGCGACCAGAGAGGGAGCGTTTCTTTTTCTGTTTTTGTTTTGTCATAACGTGAGGTTTGTGTGGTCTAATAACCATGGAATATTCTTCCAAAGTTACTAGAGCACATCTTCCACTCCAATCTTCTGGAAGAGTAGTGTAGACTTTATGTCCACACAGCCAAAACCAATCTTTGACAGCTCTAGTTCCCCGTGAAGCAGGAGCATATCTGTAGCAATTTTGACCTGGCACAAGTGCACAATATTTAGAACACACATCTTGAATAAAAGGATTAGCACATCCATAAGCAATCATAGTAGATATAGGATGTGGTGTTCTTTTAGAACACTCAGTCATATTAGCTTTTGGATAATGCAAAATACAACTCATACAACAAGACATATTTTCTATCTCACAATGATGGTATGTTCGATTACATTTACTTTTAGGAATTACCCCCAGTCTTACTGTTCCAGTTTCTCTTTCCATACATAACAGTGAGTCTGGAATAGAGCCAATTGTTGTCACTTTAGCATGTACTTGCGTTGCAAGCATCATTATTCTACTTTTTCCACAACTCCATATTGCACTTCTATTTGGAGCCATCATTCCAGTAATGCTAACAAAAATAGGGCATTCTAATTCTTCTTCTGTCCTTGGTGATTTAACATCTACATGTGGTCCAGAAGCACTATGTGGCATTTTGGTGCAAACATAACAGTCACCTGTTTTTCCTTCAGATTTGGCAGTGTAGTTGGCTAATCTCCACCACATGTTAGCTGCGAAGGCATGTGGTTCTTCTTCATAATGTACCCAAGTTTCATTACCAGTGCTAACAGCAGCTTGTATGTGAATAAACACATTTGTCAGCACAACCAGGTAAAATATCAATTTAGCAATCATGGCTAGAGAGCTTCAATGATAATTATTGCTGGTTTTAGATCTCTAGCAATCTCTTTCTTCTTCTCCTCGTTGAACGTCTTGGTTCACCTTCCTTCGGATCTTTCCTTGGCTCACTGGCTTCCTTCTCCTCATTGACCAGAACGTTCCCCTGGGATGGAGCTGCTTTCAGTCGACTGGCATGGATCCACTGCGGCTGGAAGTCAGTCAGCACTCCTGTTCTCGTCACAGCAATCACCGTGGCGGGCCCCAGATATTTCGGCTCACCAAGTTTTGTGGGCTTCAGACACTTTATCAGCACCTGTTGTCCTGGAACGAAAGGATGAGTGGGTTTTTCTGCAGGAATAGGGAGAGAGAGAGACACATCACCATTGATGCTATTCAAAGTTTTAATTAGGGAATCCACATAATCCGTGATGATCACCTCCGTGTCACCTGTGGAAAAATTGCCAGCGCGACCTCTGACCCATGGGGTCGGGAAAGGTCTACCCATAAGGATTTCAAACGGAGACATCTTTGTTGTTGCTGATGGTGACATTCTAATTTCTGTCAATACGGCTGGCAGCAGATCAACCCAATTTCTGCCTGTATCAAGACACGCTTTATTAAGACGATCTTTGATAACCCTATTCATGTTCTCAACTTGTTCACTAGATGGAGCATGAAACGGTATATGTAATCTCCAGGTAATATTAAGCTCCTTGGCTAACAACTGCGTGACTTTGGAAGTGAACAGTGTTCCATTATCACTATCGATAACCATTGGTATACCAAAACGCGGTATAATGTCCTTAGCCAGAACTTTAACTACCGTCTGTGCATTTTCTTTTCCACACGGAAAAGCTTCAGGCCATTTAGAAAATCTGTCAACAATCACAAGCAAATATTTATTATTTCCGCAAGGAGGCATATGCGTAAAATCAATTTGCAAGTGTTGGAATGGTAGCTCAGGATGTGGTAAAGCGTCATGTTTAGTTGCCTTGTGCTTGTTAGTTTGAGCACACACCAGACAAGCATCCAATATCAACAGAGTATTTCTTTGAATATTTGCTATGCAATAAGATCGATTCAACATTTGTATCACTTTCTTTTTTGACACATGTGATACACCATGATAATGTCTACATAGCATAACAATCGCAGATGCAGCTAATGCAAGTCTACCTTGTTTGTCTCTCAAGATTCCAACTTGATCTGGTTTTACTTCATTGTCTGACCAGTAAGTCAAATCAGCTTGCGTAGGGTTAGCTTGTAATATTTTAATGTCCAAATCATTAGTCAATAATGAATTCATCATAGGCACATCTGTGCCCCTTTCGCTTACATGTGGACTTAATATTACTTCTTTAGCAGCCCATTTCGCTACTTCATCTACAAATCTATTTCCTTTGGCTTCATCTGTTTCTCCTGACGTATGTCCTGCTACTTTAATAACAGCGAGTTTTGATGGTTGTTGTGCTGCATTAATGAGCTCCGCTACAATACTATGGTGAGCAATTGGCTTTCCATCTGAGGTTTTAAAATTTCTTTCTTCCCACAATTTAGCAAAATCATGTACTATGCTATACGCATATTTAGAGTCAGTGTATATATTAACACACTGATCTTTTGCCAATTGACAAGCTCTCGTTAAAGCAATTAATTCTGCAACTTGCACTGACTTGAATGGCAAAGAGTATGCCTCAATTACACGATCAGGTAATTCAACAATAGCATACCCACACAAGTATGCATTATCATTTGGCTTGAAACAGGATCCATCAATATACCAATTCTTCCCCTCCTCCAGGACAGATGCATCTGGCCTGCAGGCAGTTGAAATCTGGATTCTGTCCAGGCACTCGTGGTCATCACTCTCAAATTCACCTTGCGTCAGCAACCTGTGCAAATGTACAGTAGGGCCATGAATAACAGAAGTTGGCTTCAAAATCAAATTAGCAGTAGCTAATAATATAGCCTCATAGCCAGAGCGGCGTTGAGCAGTCATATGTTGAGTAGAAATATTACTCATAATGACTCCTACCTGATGAGAAGTATGCACTATCAATTTATGTGATAACACAATTTTTTCAGCATCTTGAACCATGATCGCCGTGGCAGCCACTGCACGCAAACAAGCAGGAAGTCCCCTGGCTACTGAATCAAGAGTTTTAGACAAATAAGCTATGGGACGAAAAGTACCCCCATGTTCCTGGGCCAGGATTGCGGCGGCTGTACCCCCACTTTCATGCACGTATAAGTGAAAGTCTTGAGAGTAATTTGGGAGGCCGAGTGCAGGAGGTTTCATGAGGGAGGATTTCAAATGTCTGAATGCTTGATCCATCTCAGCTGTCCATGTAATGTCCTCTGTGTCCCCCAGAGTAGCAGTTCGTAGGATTGTATCATACATGGAACAGTTGGGCACCCATATTCGGCAATAATTAACCAGTCCCAGGAAGCTTTGCATCTGCTTCCGTGTCGATGGGTGCTTGAAAGTAGCAATAGCTTTCACTCTGTCAGCAGACAATTGCACTTTGCCCTGTGACAGTTTATGTCCAAGGTACTCGACCCTCCTCTGTACCCACTGTAATTTCTCTCTTGATGCCTTGAAACCAGCCTCTGCCAAAATATTGCAGACAATTTTAGAGGCAGCAGCACACATGTCCTCAGTTGCACCAGTGATGAGGATGTCATCTGCATATTGAAGCAGACAGGTGTTTGGAGGAAGTTTGGCATTTTTCAGAGTTGCATGCACTACAGCAGAGAAAACAGCCGGAGAATCCCTGAACCCTTGTGGGAGTCTTGTCCACGTTAATTGTGAATTTTCCAAGGTAAAAGCAAACAATGGCTGTGTTTGGCGATCAACAGGAATGCTGAAGAAGGCACTGGAAATATCCAGAACTGTAAAAAATGAATGTTCAGAAGGAATAGAATTAATTATAGTTTGCACATCAGGTACAATAGGAGACAATGGTGTTACCAACTCATTAACTTTTCTCAAATCTTGAGTTAAACGCCAAGAACCATTTGCTTTCTTAATTGGATTAATTGGTGTATTATAAGGTGAATGAGTGTGCACCAGGATGCCTTGAGCCAGTAATTTATCAATAACAGGAAGAATACCCTCCACCTTTTCTTTTGAGAGGGGGTACTGTTTCTGATACACAGGCTTGTCTGTTATTAGTTTAGCAACATAGGGCTGGACATCAATGAATCCTGCGTCATCCTTATGGGCTGCCCACAACTTGGGGTTGACGCCCTCAATTTCCTGTTTGAGCTCAGCTGCAGAATCATCTTCAAGGAGAGCATTTCCTGTATCAACAGTGAGAGAAAAGGCTGCAGGAAAAATAAGTTGTAGAGAGTCAGCATTAAAATTAAGTTGAATACCTAATTTATGTAAGAGATTGCGTCCCAGAAGAGAAAATGGGGAATTCGGTATTATCGAAAAAGCATGCATTTTAAACAATGATGGGATATCATTAGAAGTAACTGGAAATGTTGGTGTCATTTCACATCTCACAGGTACACCATTGATTCCCACAGAGTTTACATGTTTTCCTGTAATCGAGCCCTCATAGACAAGAGAGGATAACGACGAGATCGTTGCCCCCGTATCTATGAGAAAAACATAGGGTTTATGGTTAACATTTAATTCAATAAATGGCAAAACAGTTGACACATTCGGATAACTCAAAGAAATCAATGAAAAATTATCAGAAGAGGGCTCAGTCGAACTCAGTCATTGTTGCCAGGAAATGGGATACACTGGATTTTGTCTGTCAGTCTTTGCAGAAGGGAGCGCAAGTGGGGGCTTTTGCTTCAAGCCACCACCAGAGCCCTTCTTCTTCTGCTTTCCTGACCTCTGCCTCAAATCCCAAGCCTTTTTCCTACAGTCACGTTCCAGATGTCCTGGCTTGCCACAATAAAAACAGCGTCTCACATTTCCAAATTGTTGTGGACGAGGATTCACAGCAGCATTCACTTGAAGCATTGCAGGAGTTTTGCCCCTGGAGACATCAAAAGCTCCAGCAGAGGAAAGCTCACGCAAGCGTCGTCCTAATTCATCAACAGAAATGGTAGTAATATTCGGAGTTGTTATACGAATTAACTGCGCAGTGTCTTTGTTCATATTATTTAGGAACGTATTTAAGAACAATGGACAATTTTGTTCAATAGGAATCGCAGATTCCTCAACCCATGCATGTTTAAATCTATTAAAGAATGCAACAGGGCTTTCACCAGTTCTCTGTTTGGTATTGGCTGCATGCGAGATGTCTTGTTTAGCAGAAGACACTTTTAACAAAAAAAGCAGTCAATTGCTTGAAAAAAACTTTAAGTTTACCTGAGCTGGCCCAAACCCAATCACCTGCTTCGTCCTCATCTTCCTCCGAATCAGTAATTAGAAGCACTCGTGAAGGTTTAGACAAATCAAGGGGCTTCGAATCTCCAGCTTTCTGAGATACAACACGACGAACAGGCGGTGTATCGTAGATGGGGTTTAAGTAATCAACTTCTTCAATCATTTCCTCCTCTGTGATTTCCGCAGGCAGTGTTTTAGTCAAAATAAAACGATAATCTCGTCCCGTCAATTGACTGTAGGCAGTTAACCGTTGCAGCACTGCCACAAATTGATGTGGTGACCTAGCCGGATCAGGCAGATCTTTGCAAATAGCCACTGCCTCCGTAACACTCAGAGGAGTAATTTTGTAACCATCTGGAAGCTGTACAAACGGAAAAACTTCAGTTGTGGACGGCAACTGCGGATACAATCGATTGGTCAAGGGCTTTGGAATTTCAGCAGAAACAACACATTCATATGGGGGAAGAGACGCATCAGGTTTCAGCTGAGACTGAGAGAGAGAGCTGTCTTGTTTTTTCAACTCTGGACCCTTATCCCAATAAGTTTTCATCTTCATCCAAGCTTTATACGCATCTTTCATATAATCAATTGGCCATCCTGGGTCACCCCAAGAACCAAAGATCATATCTTTTGCAGCACGCATATCTTCATCTTTAAAAGAACCATCGCGGGGAAACGGATCTAATTGTATTTTCCCTTCTGACCATCCCGCGAGATTAGAGAGATAGGGTTCAGTAAAAAACGCTTTATTATTGCGATTCATGAAATCCCTCGGGGTTTCCCCCATCAACGGTCGACTAATCGTTTCACCCATTTAAAACAGCCAACAAAGATCTCTCCTTTACTTAAAGAAAAGCCTTACAATTTCAGAAAATGGCCAAACAAAATACAAATTAAAGTCTGCAGCTTTATATTAACTTTTTAGTATTTTTGGCAAAAAGAAACATTTTAAATTCAGTATTATTCATTCAACTGCCAACAAGAACCTGAGGATATCATCATGAAATGGACTAAGAGAGAGAGAAAAATTTTCAACTCAAACTCATCTATTCCCTTCCCACGCATAAAATCTGTGAGGATAACACCAAAAAATGAAAGGGTGATCAATCCTCTTTCACTCTTCCCGCATTTATCAAAATACGAGGATATCCACTTTTAACAAATATGAAAAAAGTGCGGCACAAAAATACAAGGATCATTTTCTCAACAGACAGTAAGATGCATTTAAGCATTTTATTTCTTACCTGTCTGGAGAAATCCCGACGAGCCCCCAAATTGTTAGGTTTTTGCTCCTAATTCGTGCCTCATCCCAGACCTCTTATTTGGCAATTGAATGAGCAATCACTCAGCGCTGAGGGAGAATATAGTCTCATTTTATTGATAAGAAAAGAGAGAATATATAGAAAGAGTACAAGGGGTGTAGTATAGTTTCAGCCAATGAGAAAGAGAATACATCATATAGATCATGGTATAGGAATGTGATACATATAGAAAAACAAGTCTAAATATGGTCATCTATTGGTCAGGTACCCATGAGGTCCCTTAAAATCCCAAGGACCTTCTCCTATTCTGGTGATGCAGAAAAGCAGGGACCATTCCCTGTTTCACATTCACTCCTAGTAGAGCCTTATATGGAAATGGTTCTGGTACATAGAAAACCATATGTTAAAACATAGTATACAACTTTGACAGAGGAAAAAAAGGAGCCTCAGTCCACATACTTTCAATGCTGAGACCAACATAAAATCTATCAGTATCACATTACAAAAACGTAGTAAACTCTGCTGTGTTCCTGAGGGAGTAATGGTTAATTTGACATCTTTCTCTTCTGACTGCCGTAATCAATCTCTATATATTTTTTTTTCTCTATATATTTTTTGTTTTGTAAAGTCCTGGAAATGATATCGTGAGTTTTGTGTTTTGCTGTTTTATCAAATGAAAACACAAAAACAATACCTGCTGTATCTCCCGTTCACACTGTAGAAATTTACTGATGTAGCGACTTCCGCTTCTGAGAAAACCGGAAATGGGACAACGAACTCAGTGATTTCAGATTATTTTAAACAAGTTATTTTTTAATTTTTTATATAATTTTTTTTTAATCTATAAAGAAAAATAGGCAGTTCATTAATTAAAATACTAAAGAGTAAACAAATGACAATTTAATAGTTAATTTTAAAAAAAAAAATGTTTCAGAAGAAAAAGAGTAATGAGCTGAACAATAATGTACATTTACAAATGATGTTTAATAATGTGATAATGTGATAATAAAGATCAAAATAGACATTAAGTGAGTATTCCTCCAGGGGGCGCTCGACGTAATGTAATAAAACATGGATGAGGGCAGGCAGATACATATGAACATAAAAAGCATGTTATACTAAATAATTGAAGCGTTCTTTGATAATCTACAGTATCGTTCAGGATCACAATAAACTCATTAAAGATCACAGAGGAAATATAAATGAGAAAACAAATCAGATTATATTTGAAACAGTAATAGATTATAAAGGCAGATTGTGGTCAGAAACAATCACAGAGAGTTTGATCATTGTTGAGCTGAAACACAAAATGTGAAACAAATGACAAAATGAAAGACTAATTAAACACAACACGTGGAAAGAAAGAGCATCAATAATTTCAAAAGTGATATTAAATAAGTAGTTTGTTTTTTTAATAAATATTTAAATAATTATTTGTGTAAAAATACTGAGCTGGCAGCACAAATGACACTGTAATTCTGACTCACCAGAGACAGTAATACTGAATCTGATCTCTGTGCTTCTGCTGATGGTCACTTCATAAAGTCCAGAGTCTGTGATTCTGATGTTTGTGATGGTCAGAGATCCAGTTTGATGATCCAGCTTCAGTCTGTCTCTGAATCTCCCATCAAGAACATCATCATGTACAGTGATGTGCTGTATTGTGACAGTTGAGTGTAACAACACCTTCAGCTGTGACTTAATCACAGTGCAGCACAGCTAGAGCAACATACAGGTGCTGGTCATATAATTAAAATATCATCAAAAAGTTGACTTATTTCACTAATTCCATTCAAAAAGTGAAACTTGTATATTATATTCATTCATTACATACAGACTGATATATTTCAAATGTTTATTTCTTTTAATTTTGATGATTATAACTGACAACTAAGGAAAATCCCAAATTCAGTATCTCAGAAAATTAGAATATTACTTAAGACCAATACAAAGAAAGGATTTTTAGAAATCTTGGCCAACTGAAAAGTATGAACATGAAAAGTATGAGCATGTACAGCACTCAATACTTAGTTGGGGCTCCTTTTGCCTGAATTACTGCAGCAATGCGGCGTGGCATGGAGTCGATCAGTCTGTAGCACTGCTCAGGTGTTATGAGAGCCCAGGTTGCTCTGATAGTGGCCTTCAGCTCTTCTGCATTGTTGGGTCTAGCATATCGCATCTTCCTCTTCACAATACCCCATAGATTTTCTATGAGGTTAAGGTCAGGTGAGTTTACTGGCCAATTAAGAACAGGGACACCATGGTCCTTAAACCAGGTACTGGTAGCTTTGGCACTGTGTGCAGGTGCCAAGTCCTGTTGGAAAATGAAATCTGCTTATCCTTAAAGTTGGTCAGCAGCAGGAAGCATGAAGTGCTCTAAAACTTCCTTGTATACGGCTGCGTTGACCTTGGACCTCAGAAAACAGTGGACCAACACCAGCAGATGACATGGCACCCCAAACCATCACTGACTGTGGAAACTTTACACTGGACCTCAAGCAATGTGGATTGTGTGCCTCTCCTCTCTTCCTCCAGACTCTGGGACCCTGATTTCCAAAGGAAATGCAAAATTTACTTTCATCAGAGAACATAACTTTGGACCACTCAGCAGCAGTCCAGTCCTTTTTGTCTTTAACTCAGGCGAGACACTTCTGACGCTATCTGTTGTTCAAGAGTGGCTTGACACAAGGAATGCGACAGCTGAAACCCATGCCTTGCATACGTCTGTGTGTAGTGGTTCTTGAAGCACTGACTCCAGCTGCAGTCCACTCTTTGTAAATCTCCTCCACATTTTTGAATGGGTTTTGTTCAGAGGTGGAAGTAACGAATTACAACTACTCACGTTACTGTAATTAAGTAGTTTTTTCGGGTTTTTGTACTTTTTTGAGTACATTTTTAATCTGTAATTTTACTTGTACTTAAGGTCAAATTAAGATAAGTAATCTACTTCGCTACTTGTAAAATCGCATTCCGTTACTGAGTACGCCAAGAATTTGAGTTAATATTGAAACCATATAGCTCTGCTTTGACCAGCATATCGGTAGCCAATAAAGTTATCCGATCGTAAACGGACCAATGAAAACCCTGATATTTTGTGCGTTCTCATTCTGTCACCCCGACAGCGAATTTGACACACACCCGCCTCCTCCTGCTGTCACTCGTTTCAGTACAGCGCAGGATTGCAGGTATTGCGCATAATTTTAATCATACCCGCAGGTTTGTGGAGAGCACATTCATGAAATGGCAGAAAACGACGCGAGCTCTCAAATATACAAGTAAACTGCCTCTCCTCTCATGAGTGCGCGCTCTGTGTAGTGTGCAATAGCGAATCTCTCCGTGCTCTTAAATTAAACGTTGTCAAAAGTTATCAAACAATCAGAATAGACTTCCATGCCTGGCTGATGAAAATGCTACAGGAAATTCAATTGGCTATAAGTGAAATGCACCAGAAAGTCTCAGCAAACGGATCTTTAATTTCTTAACAATGTAGATGTATGTTTCAGAATGGGGCATTTGTATGATTTTTTACATATAGTCTGTCTAACTGCATCACTACATACAGACATTACAGGTCAAACTCCTCTGATGTTCTTTTTATCTAAATAAACAACATATAATATGGCTCTTAAAGGGTTAGTTCAACCAAAAAAAAATGACATTTCTGTCATTAATTACTGTTTTAACTATGGCTTTACTACCTTTCTGGGCCATAAAAAGTGGTAATAACGTTGCAGTCTATGGAGGGTCAGAAAGCGCTCAGATTTCATCAAAAAGATCTGAATTTGTGTTCTGACAATGAACGAAGGTCTTATGAGTTTGAAACAACATGAGAGTGAGTAATTAATGACAGAATTTTCATTTTTGGGTGAACTAACCCTAGTGAAAAAAAAGTATGCTAAATATACTTGCAGCAAGACTAATTATTAGTATATTTCAAGTGTGCTAATGATTAGTTAACTTAAAGTGTGCAATTTTGAAATAACTAATTTTGTACTAAGTATATTTTAGTTGTAATTAAGTTGTTTTAAAACACAACTTTAAGTATATTTAGTGCACTTTTGTGTGCTAAATTGGAACAACTTCAAGTATACTTAGTACACTTTAAGTATATGCCTGTGTAGGGACTAATTACATGCTTGATTGGTGATATTAAAGTATACTTTATTTGTGTTAAAAGTACACTTTATTTGTGACTTAAGTACATTACAAAATAATTACGAGTGTCTTCCGAACACACAAGCAATATACAATGAATTTTATTTTACAGTAGTACTGTATGCTCAGTACCTTTGGCTTATTCTAAATACTAAAAAAATACACACTTCGCAGTAAATAACAATGTACTTTGTTATTACTTATACTTTGTTTAATATAGTCAACATGTAAAGTGGATCAAAAATCATCTTTCATCAAAGCTGTCCTAAAACCTTCTTCTTATGACAACTTTGCTGAACTTTTTTGATCCACTTCAAATGTTGACTACTGTACTTTGAATTACATAATCTCACACAATACAGTTGTGCTACTATTTAAATACAGTTTAACACATTTTCCCAAAGTTGAATGCATTTGTTTTCAAGGCCATTAAAATAAATAAAATGTAACAACATCACTAATGAAGAGACATATTTCATTAACAAATCCAATTCTTTTTATTTAAACTTAACATAGATTCAGCAAAACTTACCATGTTTTTCATTAAAGAAAAAAAATGATTGGACCAATGGTGACCCTCTATGTACAAATACAAATTACGCATTATATTCCATGTTCTGATGAGCTTCTCATTATTGTGTCTGATGGCTGCTTACACAGTGAGCAGGTCAGACAGCATGATCAACTCTTTATTCACGTTTACAATAGTCTGTCTGAATCCTACATTGAACCAGCACTATTTCTGAACAGTAAACGAGGATTAGCAGCAGGGAACTGTATCAGTATGGCATGTCGATATTGTTTTCGGTATAGTAGTCAAGGGTAGTCAGGGTAGTCAAGCATTCAACACTTTATGATTTAATATCGTACAGTATACGGGCCGATTTGACCAATCATATGAATGTTTTGGTGCTGCATACAAACCCAAACATGTGCCATAAACCACCACACACAAACTCAAAAAGGAGATAAAGCCAAAATCTAGCTCTCCGTTTGTTAAAGCAAAAAAAAAAAAAAAAAAGTTAGCCTACAACTTACCTCCAAATAGCAGCACTTTTCTCCGGTTCTTTCAGGATCGCGTAGGCCATTAAATTAAATTCCCAGCCGGCTGTCGTCACCATCAAGGTCAGGCTGCGATGTCACATGATTGAACTGGTCAGAATTTCCAAAATCGAGCTTTCAGTGTTTTATTAAATAAATTATACATTGCGACATTATACTTAACCTGGGGTGCGTTTCCCAAAGCGAACTATGGTCGCAAGTTCCGTCGTTACCAATAGAGTTCAATGGGACTTACGACCATGGTTCACCAACGATGCTTTCGGGAACCACTGAGTGACAGCGAGGGGGATTCAGACGTACCGTGACGTCAGCAGCTCTGATTGGCTGAAGGCAGTGAGCAACAACATCTGATTGGTCACAGACCAAGTTGAAGAGACATTTGAATTCCAAACGAAGTCTCAAGTTCAACCACTCAACATATTTTTTAACATGTAACATTACTTGTGCTGCTGGTGTGTTGTTCAATATAGATTTGTGTGTACGATTGTAAAATGATTCTGCCAGTGTAAACTTACACATATCTGGAAATTGGGAAAAGTGCAGGAAAGCTACACTGCATATACTAAATGGGCTTTTAATGCATTAGTCATACTGAAATAAATAAGCACAAGTAATAAAATGAATTCCAAGGATGAATAAGTAAACTTAAAAAATATACTCAAATTTAACTTTAAATACACTACAACTTAAGGATATTAAATAATGTATTTTTTTTAAATATACTTTCAGTGCATTGTTACAATGATCATTTTCAGTACACAGTTAAAATAATCCTCAAATATATTTTTATAAAGTGCAAATAAATACACTTTTAAAAAATAAACTGAACTTACACTTCAAGTATATTTTTCTAAACTATATTTTTTAGAAAATATACTAAAGTACAATTATTTTAAAGTGTGTTAAAAGTTGTATTGTGAAAATATGATGCTAATATACTTTTTATATATTTAGAGATAGTAAATTTTTTGTTAGTATGTTTGCAGTGTACTATAGAAAAAGGGAATATATTTAAAATACAATAAAGTATACTTTTTTTTTCACTAGGGAACCCTTTAAGATACAAGGCATATAAAAATTCAGTGTTGTTATATGTCATATACCTCACCTGAATTGAGGTAATTTGTTTTTGTTCTTATTTTATTACTGACTGTTTACTTGTCTTTTTTTGTAAATTCAATTCAGTTTGAAATCAAGCTTTCTTGTGCTGCATGTGAGATATTGCAACAAAGTTACCCTATTGTAAAGATACAAATACACAGAATGAGCAAATATTTAAGTGAGATTATTGTAATGGTTATTGATCAATGTTATTGGTATTTAAAATGATACTGAATATTGATCATTTGTATTGTATTGAAGTTAGAAATTCCAGTATCGTGACCACTAATTCATGTACATTTCATGAATAAGGTGAAAGTGCTTTGTTGAAAGTAGCTATTTTCTACTGATTGATTGAATATTGTTTGGCAATTCATTAAATATCGCCGGCTAAAAAGTAACTAGTAATTTTAGTACTTTGAGTAGTTTTTGAGAAGAGTAATTTGTACTTTTACTCGAGTACTTTTTTGTAACCAGTACTTTTACTTGTAATTGAGTATTATTTCAGCAATGTAACAGTACTTGTACTTGAGTACAAATTTTCAGTACTCTTTCCACCACTGGTTTTGTTTCACAATCCTCTCCAGGGTGCGGTTATCCCTATTGCTTGTACACTTTTTTCTACCACATCTTTTCCTTCCCTTTGCCTCTCTATTAATGACCTTTTGTGTCTTGCCCTCCTTGTGCAAGGTGTCAATGGTCATCTTTTGGACAACTGTCAAGTCAGCAGTCTTCCCCATGATTGTGTAGCCTACAGAACTAGACTGAGAGACAATTTAAAGGCTTTTGCAGGTGTTTTGAGTTAATTGGCTGATTATAGTGTGGCACCAGGTGTCTTCAATATTGAACCTTTTCACAATATTCTAATTTTCTGAGATACTGAATTTGGGATTTTCCTTAGTTGTCAGTTATAATCATCAAAATTAAAAGAAATAAACATTTGAAATATATCAGTCTGTGTGTAATGAATGAATATAATATACAAGTTTCATTTTTTGAATGGAATTAGTGAAATAAATCAACTTTTTGATGATATTCTAATTATATGACCAGCACCTGTATTACTTACATAAAGTTAGTATTCCTGTAGGGGGTGCTTAACATAATAAATGTAATAAAACATGGAGAGACTCTTGAACCTCAGAGTGAGAAAACTTTATTGATAAAGGCACGCAACTATAAACAATAAAGTCTTTTGAATTGCATTTTTATAAATATACCACTGAAAGAGAGTGGAAATATGTGCTTGATGTTGCATGAAGCTAGTTGAACAAACTCTGAGTTTCAGAGTAGGTTTGGAGTTGACAAATCCAGATAAATCCAACCTGGTTTAGATCAGGATAAACTGTTGCACAACGCTCGGTATATACTTTCTCTGTCAACTCAGGTTTAAGCCAGAGTTTGCAAAGCGCGTGCACCTGAAAGTGTGACACGTGTGGCAAACAGCCAATCACACGGAACAAGGAGAACGTCAGTTTGATTCACTTCTCACAAGAGAGATGCGCAATTCATGTCTCTTCCAAAGATTAACTCCCTGAGGTCTGAAAACGCGCCGGCGCGTTTTGCAGGATTTTTTTCACATTGCAGCAAAACAGACTTAAAATACTCCGTCATTTCTTGTCATAGAGACAAAAGTAATATATCAATTGAAACTATAGAATGTCTTCTTTTATTTGTGTACACTCAGAGTAAAAACACAATGTTGTGCTTTTTGTAAAATAAAGAAAACTAACATGATGCGTGATCTCTCCTCTCCCTCTGAACGAAGTCCAATCTGATAGTTCTCAGAAAATGAACTGTAACTTATGAATACTAATGGAAAAAAAATGACACTTACATCTAAAGAAACGTTGAAATGTCAGGTTTTAAATCGTGCAAGTCAAATCGAAAACAAACATTCTGTGTTTATGTAATCTGTATGAAAAGAGAGCCATGTCAGAAGTCTGTGATTCAGCTCATTACCCGCTAATGCGGCCACACCCACGGAGCCAGCGCTATTCAGAAACAAATACTGAGGCAATGCTCATTCAACATGCATTCATCGTCTCAATCGTGTATTTATTGTCTTGAAAAGTGTTTATCTGGATGTTAAAGCCATGGTTAGCGATCTCTAGAAGACATGCCGTTAGTTCCTAGTTCCTTTTCTTCTTTATATGAATTTGTGGCCTAAAGGTGTACAGAGAGCGCCCTCCGGCTGCAAGTATGAATTGAAAACACCATTCCTGAAATGTCCTCTTCTTCTTTAGAATAATTTGTAGACTAAATGTGCACAGAGAGCGCCCTCCGGCTGCAAGTATGAATTGAAAACACAGTATCCAGCACTCATAGTGATGACAATAAATATTGACTAAATATTACTTCTCAGTATAGAAAATTGACATAAATATATAAGAATCCATCAAAATTTCTCCAAATGTGCATGCTTTTAAGCTAAAAGTCTATATGAAATGCCATAGAGGTAACATAATTGTTCAGACACTTTGCATCACAGAAATACATTATATTTTAAAGAATATAATAGAATACCATTATTTTAAATTGTAATAATATTTCACAGTATTGCTGTTTATCATGAGCTGAGACATTATTACAGAGGGTTTTTTTTCACAGCCTACCTGACTGAAAGGCCTCATTAATATGCAAGTAATTTCAGGTCATTATTATGTGATTCTTTTGTCTTCTCAGGTGTAAATGACCCATTATTCATGTAGATTCACGCCTCCACGCATACTGTGTTTCTTGGCAAAAAGTGTCTTACAAAAACTAAATCAATATATTGTTTTATATGAAGGAGTAGGCAGCATAATTTTTACATCATTTTGAAGCAAAAACTCTAGTCTACAACCTCCAATACCCAGAAGTCTTGTGAACACAGATTTAATATACTTTTTTTGGCCTTATTTCAGTGACTTACGTTTTTTGTTTTTTCAATAACCACGCATAAACATTATTCCTTCAAAAATACAAACATGTACATACATGTTCCTCACATATTACTGTAGCCTAGTTTGTGCTGAATACAGTGTAATGACACTTTTGTCATTTATATGTTTATGAACAACTGAAAAAAGCACAAATGTCAGGGCATGTCAAAACTTCTCCAAGCCCCAAATAAGCCTCAGACTCCAGAGGGTTAAGAGATTGTTATGAAACTAAACGCATTTACAAAGCAGGAATAAACACTGATGAGTGAAAGTTTGAGAAGGCAGCTGAAAGAAAATATCTGACTAACGTTGGAAGCTCCATCCGTGGACTCTCGGCCTCACTCGACACCTCAGCTGGCCGGACAGCTTGCAGAATCGCCTCTCGCAGACTCTGTAGCTCCAATACATAGCGTTGCTCTCGCTGCTCTTGTGCGCTCAGGAAGTCATGCATCACGGCAAACATCCCACCACTAGATGTTGCAGCAGGAGAGACGGGTCCTCAAGGTGATGTGGACTTGGGATGAACTGGTGGGGGATTCTCCTCTCTCTCATCCTCCGTAGACTCAGCATTGGCCCAGGCCACATCTGACCCAGCGATAGGAACAAAGCCCCACCCTAGGCTTCCTGCCTCTCTGTGCAGTCTTGCGAGCAGCCATCCCACTTCTGACACCAAATGTGAGACGCCGGTTCTTCGCAGGCCCGCTGTCAGGTGCAAAAAATAACATCGCAGTGATGTAAGGTGTAAAGTAATGTTTATTTACAGGCTCGAGAGGTGAAACAGTCCCAGTAGCAAATACCATAACCAAAGCTATATATAAAAGTAACAAAGAAAAGAAACATGGCAAACAAAACCTGCTCAAAAGAACAAAGAAAAGATATAAATATATACATGCAATCTTTCTCAATGATAATAAATTGCTCACGGCACCACAGTTGCACGCTCACTTGCCAGGTTAACTGACAACCCACACTCTTTTGGGGGTCCTTTTCATAGTCCAAGCATCACCCCATTAGTTAAAACCACTGCAAACATTAGTGAGGTAAGTATTAAGGTATGTACATTTTTACAATACCATATAAATATATACACACATAAAATAATGAAATATTTACAGAAGCAAAATCCATTCAAAAAAAATATGCACACAAAAAATATTCTGGTCGCTTCATAACATTAAGGTTGAACCACTGTAGTCACATGGACTATTTTAAAGACACAATTTCCTATTGTAAAGACACAAATACACAGAGTTAGCAAATATTTAAGTGAGATTATTGTAATGGTAACTGATCCATGTTTAAATATGTAAACAAAAGCCTAAATTAAAATCTGTTCATCATATAAAGCGGACGTGTCTCTTCAGAAGACTTGAATTAAACTGCTCCATTCAAATTGATTACTGTTATGAGTCTTGTGCTTTTTGAAGCTTGAAAATAATGATTGCCTTGACAAAATAGATGGATATAAAAATTTGATTTTAAAATATCTATAGGGCAGTATACACTATGTGGTGGTTTTCCCCATGGTATTTAAAATTATACTGAATATTGATCATTTTCAAGGTATTGTATTGAAGTTAGAAATTCCAGTATCGTGACCACTAATTCATGCACTTCATGAATAAGGTGAAAGTGCTTTGTTGAAAGTAGCTATTTTCTACTTAGATCTATGATTTGATTGAATATTGTTTGGTAATTCATTAAATATCACCGGCTAAAAAGTAATTAGTAATTTGAGTAGTTTTTGAGAAGAGTAATTTGTACTTTTGCTCGAGTACGTTTTTGACACCAGTACTTTTACTTGTACAATTTCAGCAATGTAACAGTACTTGTACTTGAGGACAAATTTCCAGTACTCTTTCCTCCACTGCCATTTGGCATGGAAGCCCAGGCACACATGGAGAGTAAACATTCGGTCTCATGGAGTAAAGAGGGAACACACTACAGACAATTGTCATTCTTCTGTTGGTATGCCGATTTTTCCTAGCAAGTAATGGGTTTATTGGGCTATATTAGCATAAAACGTCACCCCAAAATAGGCCACCCTGTTACACCTCTACCCTTTTATGCTGAAAGCCCCTGACACACCAAGCCGGCCGTTGACCAACATCAGTCTGTTGTTGAGTGTCGACCAGCCCAGTTTTGGCAGTGTGTTCAGATCTATCAGCACCATTTGGACCGCTTTGTTTTTTTGCACCAATTGAGCATGTTGAATAGAGAAGAGAAATTGCTCTGATTAGCTTTTCAGCTTACTGAACGAGTCAGTGGACAAGAGCAAAGTGGGCTTTTAATCAGTGCAGCACAGCTAGAGCACCTTATTACTTATATAAAGTTAGTATTCCTGCAGGGGGCGCTTAACATAATAAATGTAATAAAACATGGAGAGACTCTTGAACCTCAGAGTGAGAAAACTTTATTGATAAAGACAAGCAAATATAAACAATAAAGAGAGAGCACAAGATTAAACAATCATCAGTATTTATTATGAAAAAAACACTAGAAGAACAAAAAACACACTTGAAGAACCTTTAAAGTTCAGGGTTTTGCTTTACATTTCAATACTTCCTGAAAAAGATGAACACATAAAAGCCACAAATAAGTAAATCTCATAAGGTACATATGTAAAATCAGTTTGTGAGAAATGACACCATTAGGTTTCTGATGTGTGAATATGTGCTTGATGTTGTTCAGCTCTTCTGGATCTGATGTCATAAACCAGAAGAATGACAGTAGCCACGCCCACCAGAGCAGAGAGGACCAATCAGATCACAGCTTCAGTTGGGCCACAACAGTGGACAGAGTCTGAGGAATAAAAACATCAAACTGAGATCAGATCAGACAATAAACACTAATATCAGGAATATCTGAAGGACAGGAGAAATGATCTCTGCTCACCATAGACAGAAACTCTGAAAGCTTTATATGATCGTTTTGCTCCATTTATCGCTAGCACATAATCTCCAGCATGTTCATCTGTGATGTTTGTGATGGTCAGAGATCCAGTTTGATTGTCCAGCTTCAGTCTGTCTCTGAATCTCCCATCAAGAACATCATCATATACAGTGAATCTGTCGGCCGTTACATTGATTTCAGCTATTAAAGTGTTTCCAAACCTCCACTGAATCACATCATCATCCTTCATTTCAGTAAGATCAGAGTTTAGAGTGACTGAATCTCCCTCCTTCACTGATATTTGAACTGTATCACCAAAAAAACAAAAACAAAAAAAAAACAGGGTGCGTCACAGATTAATATTTATAAGTAACTTCATGATTTTTATGAAAGTAAACAGTCTGAAACATATTCTTATAAAACAACAGAACAGAACAAAAGAAGCAAATATGTCTATGGATTAAAATTTTAACTGGTGATAAAAAATAAAACAGGTGAAACAAATATTAAACTCACCAAAGACATGGAGAATGAAACTCTTTTCCACACTGTTGATCAGTAGTTTATATTCTCCAGTATCTTCAGTTGTGATGTCTGTGATGGTCAGAGATCCAGTTTGATTGTCCAGCTTCAGTCTGTCTCTGAATCTCCCATCAAGAACATCATCATATACAGTGAATCTGTCGGCCGTTACATTGATTTCAGCTATTAAAGTGTTTCCAAACCTCCACTGAATCACATCATCATCCTTCATTTCAGTAAGATCAGAGTTTAGAGTGACTGAATCTCCCTCCAACACTAATATTTTAACTGTATCACCAAAAAAAAAAAAAAAAAAAAAAAAAAAACAGGGTGCGTCACAGATTAATATTTATAAGTAACTTCATGATTTTTATGAAAGTAAACAGTCTGAAACATATTCTTATAAAACAACAGAACAGAACAAAAGAAGCAAATATGTCTATGGATTAAAATTTTAACTGGTGATAAAAAATAAAACAGGTGAAACAAATATTAAACTCACCAAGAGTGTGTGAATCTCCCTCCTTCACTGACTCCTCTTCATCACCAAACACACCTGAAGAACAGAGTTTTCACAGATTAAAGCTTTAAAACTACTTGATGTTGATTTGATGAAGATTCACTAAAACACTTTTAATCATTTAAATGTGAAGTGAATAATATTCTGCAGATACATTAAAAGAGAAATAAACTCATATAGAACAATAACTAATTAAAAAGACTTTTACTTTAATGTTTAACGTCACACTAAAACTAATGTGGTTGAGTATCTGAGGTTCATATTTATATTATTTTATTTAATCAATCCCTAATAATTTCAATCTGAATTCAAACTTGATCTGACAGTAAAATCACAGTTCAATTATGAGAATATCAGTGGATATTATTCTTTTCTGACTAATTTAACCAGTCATTTATCACATGGTACCAGAACAGAAGCAACTGAATCCATTAAAACATGTTTAAAACTCACCATCCAGATGCCAGAAACACAAACAGAACAAAACAGTCCAAAACATCTTCAGCAGTTTCAGTCCACAAATATGAAAAGAGAAACTCTTCAAAACTGCTTCAGTAATAAAATGACAAATGTGCTGATGTGAAGCTGCTCTGTAGGCACCTCCCCCAAACACTCCCCAACCTTACCACATCACACGAGAAAAACAAATCTGTCTGAAACTTTTTGTGCAATTCTGAGAGTGCTCCACACAGGTTAGTGGGCCTGTACAAACCACCTGTAGTAACACACTCTCCTCTGTGCACTAGACACTTTTTACACACACTGTTGTGTACATAAATCGTACAAAATACTCTATTACATATGTTTGTTTACATGCTCATACACACACAAAAACAAACAAACAGACAAACATTTTGCACTGTTCCCCAGCGAGCTGCTTAACTTACAATGTTTCTCTTTGCGCATGTACAGTATTTATGTGAAAGCATTTGTATATTTTAATGTATTTATATATAGTATATGTATAGTCGGACTCTCTCATAGGTTAGTTGTTTATAGGTTTATACTGTTGTCTGTGTTTATGTAGCACCGTGGTCCTGTGAGGCACAACATTTCGTTCCACTGTATGTCACCACATGTAGCGGAATGACAATAAAGCTCAACTTGACTTGACTTCACCAGTAAAATTAAGTGAAACTCCAAATAACTGCACATCTTTAAGTGTTAATTAATGTATGTGACCATCTAGCACATTTTTAGCTCATTAATTCAACCTCTGAACTTTGTCACTTTGAGGTCAGGTGGGCCTCAACTTCCAGTAGATCAATGACATTATTTTCAACAGAAATAAACTGACCCATAACATGATAAAAATATCTTAACAAGAGGAAGCAACAGTTTCTTCTTGTCAGCTTTTTTCTTGTTGCTTCATCTTGATGTTGCTTCATCAAGATGGAGCAACAGTTTCATCTTGTCACGAGATCCTGTCATGAGTGTTTGGCTCTGATCTCTCTCCTGTAACTGTCTTCAGGTCATTTGTGACCTTGGACCACAAAACCAGTCATTAAGTCGCACGGGTATTTTTTTTAGCTATAGCCAACAATACATTATCAAAATTATCGATTTTTCTTTTATGCCAAAATTAATTAGGATTTTAAGTAAAGGATTTTAAATCATTTAAATCATGTTCCATGAAGATATTTTGTAAATTTCCTACCGCAAATATATAATTTTTCCCCCTTCATTAGTAATATGCATTGCTGAAGACTTAATTTGGACAACTTTAACCCCCAGCGGTCTGAGTGATTCTGGGGTCCTTGAGATGTTTTGAAATGCCCTGACATTTGTGCTTATTTCAGCTACTTATAACATACTATTGGCCAGCAAGTAATTTTGCTGTATTCAGCACAAACTCTGCTACAATAATATGTGAGAAAAATAGATGTACGTGTTTGCATTTTTGAGAAAATAATGTTTATGCGTGGTTATTGAAAAAAACAAAAAACTTAAGCCACTGAAATACGGCCACAAAACAAATAGTAAATAAGTGTTCACAAGACTTCTGGGTATTGGAGGTTGTAGACTAGAGTTTTTGCTTCAAAATTATGTACAAATTATCCTGCCTAGTCGTTCATATAAAACAATATAATGATTTAATTTTTGTAAGACACTTTTTGAGAGTGAGAATCTTCATGAATAATGCTGTGATTCACACCTGAGAAGACAAAGACCCGCATAATGACACGCATAATGAGCCCTTTTAGGTAGGAAGGCTATGTGAGTGAAAATTAATCAAAGTACAAAGTAGTTTTTTTTTCCCCTGGTAGTTTATTCAGAATATAGTTAATAATATAAATTAAACACATTTAGAATAAATGAGGGCACATTCAGAGCCTGTTTACACCTGGTCACTTCATGTGTTTTCACTGATCGGATAGCTATCGGATAGAGACCAGGGGTCTCATTTATAAAGCGTGCGTACGCACAAAACGGGGCTGGAAACGTGCGTACGCCAGTTCCCATGCAAAGGTTGTGATCTATAAAAAACAAACTTGATGGGAGAATGTGCGCACCTTCAAGCAAACTTTGAGCCGTGCGTACAAACATTTTGGAGACAGAGCAGTTTGGTGACACCGATGGTGAGCTGAGGGACTGACGGCAGATGAAGGAAAACCACTTTAAATCCTCGTCATGAGTCATAATCATAAATACAGTGTATGTTCACAATAAGAGTTTAAATAAATAAAAGAATGTTTTAAACTCGTGTGGAAATCACATTTTCATTTGATACACATTTACATTAATATTACACTTTTACTATTGCCAACAAGCACTGAAATTACATTACGCAGTCATTACAAAGAAGTTAAACAAAAATTATATGAATTTAGATGTGCTACTTTCGATCACTGTTTTAATGACAGCGAGGAGCGCTGGGAGCACAATAATTACTCTTTAAACTAAACTGCAGATGCACATTTATGACAAAATATTTTAGCGAGAACGATGATCAGTGATGCACACTTAACTTGGATATTATGGAAGACACTGCTGGATTCGGTGGTCGAACAGTCCGTTGTCCAGTTTGAATAGTTCCAATGATAATATCTTACTGTATAACCGCAGCTGCAGGAGGTGTTGATGTCGCGTGATGGATCTTCAAACAATTACCACTGTATTTGAAGGATATAATTTGAGGAAAACGGTAAGATTTGCATGTTTCCTTTTCCAGTGATGCGCCGAGTCAGACAATTGTATATTTACACTGCAATAAATAAGTAGGCCTATCTGTTTCCACTAAAAATAGCCTATGCACATCCTAAAAGATATGTTCACCTTATCAGTAAAACTGCATAAATTTGATTCGAATTGTTTAAAACTATTAAAATACTATTTGGCCAGTGGAAATGAATGAATCAACTCTATTCTTAAACCTTTATCTTAAGTATTTTATACAATTTTGTTTTTATATATTTTGATATATTTATTCTAAAGCATAAAGAGGATATTGGATGATTTTTATCACTGCAGTGTATTGCACAAATGGTATTTATAGTCCATATCTAATATTTTCCAATGTCTTGTACCTTTGACGGTGTTAACCATGTTGTCACGTGGATGGGAACGTGTATGGAAATGATATGCAGATGAGGTTATGCATAGTAAAACTAGGCGTTGTAAGCTCCATATATGGTGATTTCGGGGAGGAGACAGGGTGGAGATGCACGTACGCACAATCTTGTTGATTTATAAAGGGATTTGTGCGCAGGTTCTGGCGTACGCATGGTTTTATAAATCTGAATTTTTTTGTGCGTACGCAGAATCTAGCTTTTGCGCGTACGTACACTTTTAGGATGAAATCTACGCAAAGTTTTATAAATTAGACCCTTGGTCTAAATGCCCTCCAAAACGCATTCGAAACGGATATAAATCCGATCGCTCAAACCACTTCAGGAGGTGGTCTGGGAGGCATTCCAGTCAAAACTGAACAGGTCTAAATGCATCTGGTTGTTGAAACCATATATGTAAATTGAAAAAATAAACGTGTGAGCGCCTGTTATAGGTTAAATAACATGATATAGCCAGATATGACAGCGCCACTGCAGCACGCATCGCCGCATATGAGCAGCTGAGTATCTATTCAGCAACACAACGTGCAAACTGTAATCATACGGACAATCATCAGTACAATTGTTACGGTATACAGGAGACAGACACAGATGTAACAGGTAATGATGAACACACACAGGTGAGTGAACTGGTTGTAGATGGGTTTGAGCAGGTAGTATGAGGTATAGTTACTGTCCTTTCTTTTGCAGGTAGATACACGCTGGAGCTTGGAGATCGCTGGAGAACTTGGGAGCTGACTGGAACACACCCACACAGCAGACGAGGCACACAGAGGGAAGGAGACACGCTGGAGACAGGTGAGTATACGAAGAGGAGTCCTTGAGGTAAGCATAACAATGAGTATATGCGAACGAGACCAGACACGGAGTGCTGTGTGCGTGTGTGCTTTATAGTGCTGTTGATGAGTGGAGTGATGAGGTGCAGGTGGCGGTGATCAGTACTCTGGGGATGGCGTGCGCTGTGATTGGTGGAGGTTGGAACCTGACGTGTCTGTGACAACAATAGCTCTTTGTGCAAAATGAAAGAGTTGATGGAAGCAATGTCCAAGAAGTGCAGAAAAGTTTCTGTACCACTTCATGGTTTTGTGCTGTGTTGTGTTGTACTGTATCAGCTGATCAGACAGGTCAACGCCCCCCATGTGTTTATTGTATCTCTTGGGATCTCTTTGGAATAGTTGTTTGGAAATTTTCATTGTCACATCTGTGTAAAAAAAATAAAAATAAAGCATGAGCACACTATCACTATGACCATGCATAACAAAGACATCAGTTATTGTTATGTCATACAAGAACATATACTTTTATATTATGATGTAGACCACATGTATGATCAACTAACCAAAACTGGGTGAAATGTATTATATGTTTAGAGAGTATCACATTACAAGCATTTACGCACAAACATTTGTAAGTGACATTGTAAGGCAATTTTGTCAAAAGTTAGCCAAAACAAAAATTGATTGGCCGTAGACTGCGATTATCTGTTGATGGTCCAAGTAGACTGCACGTACAGTGGGTACGGAAAGTATTCAGACCCCCTTAAATTTTTCACTCTTTGTTATATTGCAGCCATTTGCTAAAATCATTTGTTCATTTTTTTCCTCATTAATGTACACACAGCACCCCATATTGAGAGAAAAACACAGAATTGTTGACATTTTTGCAGATTTATTAAAAAAGAAAAACTGAAATATCACATGGTCCTAAGTATTCAGCCTCCACCACCGGCTGGGGTGCCATATGCAGTGGCCAGTCGGCATCAGGCTCCTGGACAGGACCCCATCGCCACTGGCACATCAACTGCCTCGAGTTGCTGGCAGTACTCCTTGCGCTGCGCCGGTTTCGACCGCTGCTGCAGGGCTGCTGCAGGGCAAGCTGCAGGGCAAGCATGTACTGGTCAGTTCAGTTCCCCGTAATGGTGAACCCTGCGGAGTTCCTCCTGCATCCTGCGGCGGCCAGACATGGCGGAGGCGTCTGGCGCTAGGTCCAGTACTCGTGTGTATGCCCGATTGGTCTGCCCTTGTACTGGGCTAGATGCCCATATGCTGTGATTCCCCGCAGGTAATCCCATATGTGTTTGTCCACGGTATGGTTTCCCTAACGGTAAACCTGTGTCTTTCCCTGGGCGGCTTCGTTTTGCCCTGTCTCTGATTGCTAGTATGTTCCTCCCGGAAGGTAGGACCTACATCAGAGATCTTCCATATGCGTTACTGTCCTCAGGCCAGTCCATATGTGTTTTCCACACATTACCTCCCCTCGGGCAGGGTGTGGTCTCCGTAGCTTTCCCCTCCTCGGGGAACGCTTTCCTGGCGTTTTGGTCATGGCTGAAAAAACGTGGGAATTGAGTTCCGAAGCACTCTTCCCCGTGGGTAAGGAACAGCAGCTTCGACCTCTCCATTGTAACGCCCTGTCCTCTCCATCCCGCTGGTATGGAAGACATTCCTGGGCTTACTCTGGACGCTGGAGGGTTACGAGTATGGGCCGCACTTGCATTGGGTAAGCTACGGCCTCCCAGCATCTGCCTCCCTAACACTCGTAACGTGGTTCAGTTGCTATGGCGTTTTCCACGGGACCCCATTACGTCAGTATCGACGTAATGTCGAACGTGACTGACTGAATGGGAACGTCTAGGTTACTACTGTAACCCCCGTTCCCAGAAGGAGGGAACGGAGACGTTACATTCCCCTGCCATAGCTCTGAGTCACCACTGAGCGGCCAGATGTCTATCTCGGCTCCTCAGCAAAAATATGAATGAAGGTGAGTATGCCGACCCTATTTATACCTGGATGCCGGGGGTGTGGTCCCGCATGTAAATCTCACTGGCCAATTCCCATTGGCTTGTTTTGTATCCTTGGAGGTGATTGGGCTCCCAGGCGAGACCCCATTACGTCAGTATCGACGTAACGTCTCCGTTCCCTGCTTCTGGGAACGGGGCTTACAGTAGTAACCTAGACGTTTCAGTTCATTTTAAAACGCATTTCAGAATTGACTTCACTGAGAGGGAGACATCAGATCGCACATGTTCGTTTACTTTATTTTGCAAAAAGCACAGCTTTTTTTTTTTTTTGTGAGTGTACCCATGTTTGGGTCCCTCTCAACCACCATTTCGATTGTGTTTTAAAAGTAAGAAAAGTTGTACATTCCCTCACTGAAAGTGGGATGCTGTTCCAAAACCTTGAGCCCTGAAATGACAGGATGTTTTGAGCAAAGGATGTACGTCTAAATGAGGGCTCACAGTCACCTCTAACGGTGGTTCGCGTTACTCGTAAACCAGAGCCACTAAGAGATTTCTGTTTGATAAACTCATTCAATGGGGGAGGAGCCAAATTGTGAATAACTTTATAAATCAGACAATCAGATTTAAATGTTTTAAAATTAGAGAGACTTAAAAAACTATATTTATCAAGAATGTTACAGTGGTGGTAAGAAAAAGGCTTCTTATCCAAAACTTTCAATGCCCTTTTGTAGCATGATTCAACAGGTCTAATAACAGAAGAACCAGTGTATGACCAGCTGGTAATGCAGTATTCAATTTGAGACAGAACCATTGAGTGCAGGAAAGTGATTGCTGCTCTGTCTGTCAAAGATGTTCTAATATGTTTAAAATTCATTATATTAAAGTTAATTATTTTTACAATGTTTTGAGCATGCTTTTGAAATGACAGTTTTGAATCTAAATAGACCCCAAGGTATTTAAATACTTCAACATTTTGTAGTTCTTGTCCTCCCAGGTAGACCCTTGCTGGAGCTAATGATGTTGTTGGTTTAGAAAAGAACATAGATACAGTCTTTTTAACATTCAAGCAAAGACAGGAATCAATTAACCAGTTCTGTAGATCATCTAGAGCTTTTGAGAGTCGTTGGGCTGCTTCACATGGATTTTTTTGCATATGTAAAAATTACTGTATCATCAGTGTACATAATAGTGTCTGCATTTTTGCATACATTAGGTAATTCATTGATATAAAGCGACAACAGTAGTGGGCCCAGAATTGACCCTTGGGGGACACCTACTGAATAATCCAGGTATGGCGACTTACTATCACATACACTACACACTGCTTTCCATCTGTTAAGTAAGACTGTATCCATTTAACTGATGTCACAGATCCCTTGTCTTCCTGAACTCCATTTCCCATGTTCCTCCTGTTCTCCACACCTGCACTCACTTCCCTCATCATCTCCCCATCATCACCGATCATCATCACCTGGACTTCCGTGTTAGCACTCCCTTTATATTGGACTCACTCCCTTCACTCCTTGTCCGTTCTTTATGTTGTATAGTGTGTTTATGCGTCGGCTCAGTGTTTCTGCATTAATATACCCATTATTGTGGATTTCTGTTGATGCCTCATCTCTATTGCATACAGCACCGTAACAGAAGAACGGACCAAAACCGCTGGACTTCCACAATTCAAAGGATGGGTATTTTCCTTATTCCTGTATCCCCGAAGTCTCTCAAGATGGAGGAAAGGCTATGCCGTTTACGGCAGAGTGGCAGACCGTTGGAGAGGTATGTGGAGGAGTTTTTGGAGGTCTCTTATTTGGTGAGCTGGCCTGATGCCAGTCTTAATGCTGTGTTTCTGATGGGACTGGACAAGGATGTAATTCATTATAATGAACCAGCCTGTAGTTTCTCCTTAGTCAATTCTCTAAATCTAATTCTCCTTTTAAATGTGCCCGCTGTTAATGACTGGATGAATCACAGTGAAGCAACCTGGAACAGAGCCCATACCCACCTGCAGCACGCCGTCCGCCGTCTGAGGGAACAGGCTGATCGGCACCATCGTCCTGGTCCTGAGTACCGCCTTGGTCAATGGGTTTGGATGTCAACATGAGACTTACGTCTCAAACTCTCCTGCAAGAAGTTAAGTCCGAGATACGTAGGTCCATTTCAAATCACACTTCAGATCACTCCTGTCTCATTCCGTTTGGCTCTGCCTAATCATTTTCGCATCTCTCCCACCTTTCATGTGTCTCTGCTCAAGCCTGCCAATGGTCCCAGCGAGGAGGGAGAGGAGATGTCCGGTGACCAGGGTCCCCCAGCCGTCATGATTGAGGGCGAGGAGGCCTACCGAGTCCGTGAGCTGTTGGACTCCCGACGCCAGGGTAGAGTACTTCAATATCTAGTCGACTGGGAGGGCTATGGTCCAGAGGAATGATCTTGGGTCAATTCGGTTGATATCCTTGACCCCAGCTTAGTGGAGGAATTCCACCAACGTCACCCAGAACGACCAGCCCCTCGACCACGTGGAAGACCTCGGCGTCAGATGCTTCCTCACGCCAGGAGGCGCTCGCAGGAGGGGGGCTCTGTCACAGAGACGAACTCCGTGATTCCTTCCTCTGACCATCGGAGGGAGCCCTCACCAGAGTACTGATACACACACACAGAACACTACATTTCCCATAAGCCTGTGCCTCGGACTGATTATCCCACCAGCTGTTGCACATAACCCGGACTATAAAAGACTCTCATTTCCACTCATGCTTCGCGAAGTCTTGTATTGCCACGGTGTACATTTCTGAGCATTTATATCCTGTTTGATTGCCTGTTGCTGAACCTGTTGTTGCTTGAACCTGATTATTGCACAGGTGTGCCTTAGGCTGGCCACAATAAAAGGCCACTCTAAAATGTGCAGTTTTATCACACAGAACAATGCCACAGATGTCGCAAGTTTTGAGTGAGCGTGCAATTGGTACGCTGACTGCAGGAATGTCCACCAGAGCTGTTGCCAGTGAATTGAATGTTCATTTCTCTACCATAAGCCGTCTCCAAAGGTGTTTCAGGGAATTTGGCAGTACATCCAACTGGCCTCACAACTGCAGACCACGTGTACCCACACCAGCCCAGGACCTCCAGATCCAGCATCTTCACCACCAAGATCGTCTGAGACCAGCCACACGGACAGCTGCTGCAACAATCAGTTTGCATAACCAGAGAATTTCTGCACAAACTGTCAGAAACCATCTCAGGGAAGCTCATCTGCATGCTTGTCGTCCTCATTTCCTGTCTCTCAATGCAAAGCTGTTTGAATCTGTGATGTACAGCACTATATAAAACAAAGGTGACCTGATCAGCATGTTGCAGATGGTTGTCAAATTTGTCGACATTTATTTTCAAGGTACAGTACCAAGCTGGGAGAAGAAACCAGGATGCGGACGGACTTTCCAGGCGGCCGCAAGTGGAAATTCCAGATGATCTGGAAAGAGATGGAAACTGTTAGCACACAAAGAAAACTTTTTTAAAACTTTTTAGATGGTCCCTACCTTGTTTACCGCACTACATTAGACATTCAGTGGACATTCAGAAGTAGGTATGCCATTTAAACAATATTTGCCCATTTTGATTGATTTGAAAAATGGCTTGACAGTCGTTGGTTGTCAATATCATGTCACTGCTTAGAATTTGCAAACATTAACTATATTGCACATATAATTAGAAAGTTCTTAGTCTGAATGTATGAATATAAAAGCAACTTTGCCCAAATCACCGGGTCCCTAATGAATGAATAATTGAAAGTACGGGATATTCAGAATAATCAAATATCTGAGGCCTGGGACACACTAGATGATTTTTTTTTAGATCTTAACCGATTTTAAAAAATGATGACAGTTTCAAACAATTTTTAGCATTATAATCCTCTGAACGCACACACTAAATGATTGGACAAGTGTTACGAGATTTTTGGTTTCTGAGATTTTCGGTTTCCGAAGGCGGAGCATACATGAATATACATGAGTTTTCATCAGTATGCACAATTTGTGCAGTCATCTGTAACTGAATGTAAATGAGTTCAGCTTGTGCTCTTCCTTTGTACTTTGCAATGTTTTAAAACTCTGTCTTTCATTAGTTGTTATCATTGAGTAGCCCACATCACTGCCTGTAACAACTGAAATAAACCTGTATAAAATGTGTCTGTGGACTAATATCTATTCTGGTATTGTTCTTAAATTCTTGTTCATTTTGATATATAGGCTATGTTACAGTATATTGCTGTTCAAAAGTTTAATTAAAAAGTTTAGGCTCACATGATTGATCAGACATCATTCTAGTATGCTGATTTGCTGCTCAAGAAACATGTCCTACTAATATCAGTGCTGAAAACAGTTGTGCTGCTGAATGAATGGAAACTGTGATACAGTGCCTGTTTTCAGGATTCACAGGACAGAAAGTTTGAAGAACAGTATAGAAATAGAAATCTTTTGTAACATTAGAAATTTCTACATAAAAAAAAAAAAAAAAACGATAGTTAGTCCAGTGATTGAATACTATTTTAATGTAAATGCATTTGTTCAAATAATTGGGGTGCCACTGTAATATTTTGTTTTTGTTGTTATAAAAAACAGTTTAAAATAAATTGTCATTAAATTTCATGTCATTAAAGTTGTAAAAATGTCAATCTTTAAGACTAAAAATGTCATTTTTTGATCTGAGAATAGCTTTCTTATTTGTCATATTTTCATATATTAAGCGACTGCTAGCAAACTGTTGTTGGCAAGATCATGGCCCATCTTTTTGTACAAAGACACAATCTCATTACTGTCTCACACAATATGATATGTTCACTCCATCACACATTATACAAAGCATCCAGTAATTAAAAGCAAATCAAGGCCATAATCGCATCTTTACTCCAGGATTTGTGATATATGTTTTGACACATTTTATATGAAATCAGCATAGGCTAATCTACTTGAACTCATTCAGGTTTTATGGGATGTTTGGTTTACTGTGCAATTGACCCTTCGCAAAGACCCGCCGCCCTTAGTTACTGTTGCTCTGTCCGTCAAGCCATGGCGCTGTCACGCCACACAGAGTGAAAAATACATTGTGGAGCAAAGAGGACACTGACAATACATCAACAGACAAGACAGAGCAGGTTACTTATGATATTAAACAAAGTCCCAGCTTTCAAGTTGTGTAATTTGTTAAGAAATTCAAACAATTCTTAATGTGTCGTGAGAGATTGCTGTACTGCCTCAGCTCAAATGGCTCATAAACTGATCATATCGTCCTACTAGTTAATTTATAGCATCAAATAAACATGAATGAACATCAGAAGGAATGTTGTTTCAAATGCTGAAAGACGTAAATACACAACATTTTTCAAGTTCAACTTCACAGAGGTTAATCTTCTAACTCCTGAATGCTTTATCGGACAAAATGAAGGATTCAGCGTTATGATTGGTTAGATCGCTTGTCAATCAAACTCCTGGCGAAGGGTCAATTGAGTTCACGAGCTGAACTCATTGTAGATGATAGCTGAAGGTTGCTCTGCTGTTACACAAAGTGCCTGTCATTCAGTTACAGAAGACTGCAAAAATTGTGCATACTAATGAAAATATTATAAACTGTTACCTAGAAATAAACAACTTTATTACCTTTATGGAATAAGCTCAAAATTGGGCTTAAAATCTCCAAGTGTGTGGCCAGCCTAAATTAATACATAACCAATACTTATAATTAATTAGAAATTATAGAAATTAATTAGAAACACGATCTAAAAGTAATAATCATTTGAAATTGGAGCTACAGTAATATTGAAACTAAATTCTAAAGATTTAGTGAAGTTCACGGTTGTTAAAAAGACTCATTATACCATCATCCGGACCCCGGTCCTTACAGAACCACTGATTTGAAACTAATGATTCATAAAGCTTTGAGGTTTCATGAAGCAGTGTTTTGAAATCGCCCATCACTAGATATTGTTGAATAAATTTGTTATTTTATTTTTTTGGTGCACAAAACGTATTCTCGTCGCTTCATAGCATTAAGGTTGAACTACTGTAGTCAACTGTTTTAAATATGTCTTTAGTACCTTTCTGGGCATCTGAAAGTGTTAATTGTCTTGCTGGTGGCGGAGGCCTCACTGAAACATGAGATTTTATCAAAAACATCTTAATTGGTGTTCTGAAGATGAAGGAAGGTCTTACAGGTGTGGAACGACATGAGGGTGAGTAATAAATGACTGAATTTTCATTTTTGGGTGAACTAACCCTTTAAGTCACAGTGCAGCACAGCTAGAGCACCATATTACTTACAGAAAGTTTGTATTCCTGCAGGGGGCGCTCAACATAATAAATGTAATAAAACATGGAGAGACTCTTGAACCTCAGAGTGAGAAAACTTTATTGATAAAGACAAGCAAATATAAACAAAAAAGCCTTTTGAATTGCAATTTTTTTTTTTAAATATACCACTGAAAGAGAGAGCACAAGATGAAACAATCATCAGTATTTATTATGAGAAAAACACTAGAATAACAAAAACACACTTGAAGAAACTTTAAAGTTCAGCATTCTGCTTTAGATTTCAATACTTCCTGAAAAAGATGAACACATAAAGCCACAAATAAGTAAATCTCATAAATTATATGTGTAAAATTAGTTTGTGAGAAATTATATCATCAATGAGGCACCTGATGTGTGAATATGAGCTTGATGTTGTTCAGCTCTTCTGGATCTGATGTCATAAACCAGAAGAATGACAGTAGCCACGCCCACCAGAGCAGAGAGGACCAATCGGATCACAGCTTCAGTAGGCCCACAACAGTGGACAGAGTCTGAGGAATAAAAACATCAAACTGAGATCAGCTCAGACAATGAACACTAATATCAGGAATATCTGAAGGACAGGAGAAATTATCTCTACTCACCATAGACAGAAACTCTGAAAGTTTTTAATGATGGTTTTGCTCCTGTTATCATGAGCACATAATCTCCTGCATGTTCAGTTGTGATGTCTGTGATGGTCAGAGATCCAGTTTGATTGTCCAGCTTCAGTCTGTCTCTGAATCTCCCATCAAGAACATCATCATAGACAGTGATTCTGTCGGCCGTCACATTGATTTCAGCTATTAAAGTGTTTCCAAACCACCACTGAATCACATCATCATCCTTCATTTCAGTAAGATCAGAGTTTAGAGTGACTGAATCTCCCTCCTTCACTGTCACTGTCTTCAAATCTATATCACCAAACACACCTGAAGAACAGAGTTTTCACAGATGTAAGCTTTAAAATCACTTGATGTTGATTTGATTAAGCTTCACTCAAATACTAATTGTTATGTTGTTTTGACACTAGGTGTCACTACAGGGTTAGAAAAAGAAAAGAGGAACTAGTGAAGTAGTGCAGTGGTAGAGTGTATACATGACTGTGCTGTTGCATGGAACTATTAAAAAAGGTATCCTACTTCATCTTACTTTCCGGTGTCTAATTCATCTGTGCAAGACACAACATAATTGGCGACGAGGATGCTGATTGCTTACGCTTAACAATTGAAGAAGGATGTCTGTGGTAAATGCTCCATTTCCAAGCCCCTTCCTTCCATCCCCGGGGGATCCAGCTATACCATTTACAACGTGGGAAAAAATGTTTCACAACTATCTACTAGTAATCAATGCAGCCGGTGAGGAGTGGCCCCAAGCGAGAAAAAGAGCTCTTCTACTTCATTGTCTTGGAACTGAAGGGCAACGAATTTTCTACACACTTCCCGATACAGGTGACACACTCAACTCGGCAATTGGTGCTTTGCAGACATACTTTAACCCCAAAATCAACATAGTTGTGGAGAGACACGCATTCCGCAAACGTACTCAAGCTCCCAGTGAATCAGTACTGCATTACGTTGCAGCTTTAAGAGACTTAGTTTCCAAATGCGAGTTTGGTGCGAATACAGATGACATGATCAGAGATCAGCTAATTGAACATGTTGCAAGTCACCGCATACGCGAAAGACTGCTGCTCGAAACTGAATTGACTTTGTCAAAGGCAATTACAATTGCTACTCAGATTGAGGCTGCAAGTGAACAGGCAAAGAGTATCGCAGGGGACCAGACCCTACCTGTGCAAGCCGTACAGTTGGGGTCACATGATGCTTCAGGTCGGAGGCGTCATAAACCATCATGCAAGCCCTCCTATCCTTCTTCATCTGGACCTGTACCACTTACATCATCATCCTGCACATGCTACCGCTGTGGGTCTGACAAACATTTGGCAAACCCTCGAAACTGTCCCGCTGCCCATGCAAAATGTAAAAAGTGCCAGAAAACCGGACATTTTGCCCGAGTGTACCTCCGAGTACACTGGGATGCGCAAAAGGCTTTGTTCACAAAGTGAAGCTTTCGGAGAATGTTGCTCCGGTCCGTCAAAAACTGCGCTGCTTACCACTGTCTGTGCGCTCTGCTGTTTCCAAGGAATTGGATCACCTTCTCAAAGGAGGAGTTATTGAAAAAATTGATGCGTCACCCTGGGTTTCTCCGATCATCGTCACGCAAAAGAAAACGGGTGGCATCCGTCTATGTGTCGATCTCAGAGAACCCAATAAAGCCATCATAACTGACAGTTATCCCTTGCCACATATGGACAAGTTACTCTCATTACTTAGCGGGGCTACAGTATTCTCAACTATTGACCTTCAAAGCGCATATCATCAGGTCATGTTACATCCTGACAGTAGAGACTTAACTGCTTTCATCACGCACGAGGGATTGTACCGTTTCTGCCGGGTTCCGTACGGGTTGGCTTCGGCGCCATCGGCGTTCCAGAAGATGATGCGCATTATCTTACATAACTTACCGAACGTGGCAAATTACTTGGATGATATTATTATATGGGGACGCATGGCTGAGGAGCATGAACACTCACTGAAAGCCGTTCTGCAACGTCTGCATGATACAGGACTAAAAATTAATGCTGCAAAATGTCACTTCAGACAAACCAGCTTACAGTTCCTGGGTCACACAGTTACAGCACAGGGTATCAAGCCTGACAAGCAAAACCTGGCTGCAATTCTACAGGCCCCGGCGCCAACGGATGCTGTTAAGCTGCGCTCTTTCCTCGGCCTGCTGTCGTGGTACAGTAAATTCATTCAGAAGTTCGCTTCTGTGGTTGAGCCATTACGCGCCTGTTTGCGTATGGATGCAGAGTTTTCCTGGTTGGAAGAAGCACAGAACAGTTTTTCTGAAGTCAAACAGCTACTTGTTGACAGTCCTGCTTTGGCCCTTTATAACCCTGATCTGCCCATGCTTATTTCAACTGACGTGTCTGATTATGGCCTCTGGGCTGTCTTCTCCCAGATACACCCTGATAACTCTGAACGCACTGTGGCCTTCGCGTCAAGAACCCTCACTCCGGCCGAACGCAAATATTCAACTGTAGGAAAGGAAGCCCTCGCTTGTGTTTGGGCAGTCGAGAAATGGAGGACATACTTGTGGGGTCGGTCGTTCAAATTGCGTACAGATCATCAGGCATTAACCACTCTACTCACTACGAAAGGAGGGGACCGTGCAGGAATGCGTATCGCACGCTGGGCTGCGCGCTTGCTGTGTTTCAATTACGAAGTGATCTACCGACCAGGTTGTCATAACTTCACTGCTGACTGTCTGTCACGTCTTCCTTTGCCTTCTGATTCTATGGAAAGTGAGGCGGACAATGAGCCTGAACAAGTAGCTTTGCTTACCTCTACTTTGACCGCGGTGAGCCCAAAACTGCTTCTTCCTCCTGCCCTGAGATGTGTAAGTTGCGCGCACAGATACAGCAAGGCTGGCCGCGCTCTTCTTCACACGTTGATTCCCTCCTGCTGCCATTCTACAAATTGAGACACAAACTTGCTGCAACGGACGATTTCATCCTTAGGGGATCACGTCTCATTGTCATTACACCATAGGTTAGTGATGCTTGCACATGAGGGACACCAGGACATTGTGCGCACTAAGCAACGACTGCGCAATCTATACTGGTGACCGCGGATGGATGAGTCAGTTATGCACTTTATTTCATCATGCCACCTGTGTCAGGCTTCCGTCAAAACCGCTAAAGTACATTCCGCCCCGCTTCAGCCTGTGCCCATTCCCGCTGAGCCATGGAGAAAACTAGCAATGGATGTAGTGGGCCCATTCGAGTCGGCTAGCTGGGATTGCCGCTATGCCCTTACTCTGATGGACTATCATAGTAAATGGCCTGAAGTTGCGTTCGTGTCTTCAGTGAGTCCAAAGCAAGTGATTCATTTTCTCACCTCTGTGTTTAGTCGTCATGGGAACCCGGAGTGCTTAGTGACGGATAACGGACCTCAATTTACAGCTGCGGAATTCTCTGCCTTTCTTGAAGTGAGGGACATTGCTCATGTGCGCACTCGCCTTGATGTCTTGCCCTCTCTACCTTCGGGAGCGTGTACTGATGTTGTGCGTGAGCGAGTTCCGGCACAACAAGCTAAAATGAAGCAGTGGTTTGACATGAAGCGCAAAGCACATCATACTCTTCTAAAACAAGGAGACAAAGTGCGTGTTAAGCTTCCTTGGCACGTACCAAAAGGACACCCAAGATTTTCAGAGCCAAAAGAAATCAGAGATCAAGTGGGGAAGAATACTTTTATTCTTTCCGACGGTAAGAAATGGCATGCTTCAAAACTGCTGTTACATTGGATATTTCTTGAATTCCATATTTAGTAGTGCATTCAAAGTAAAGGAAGTTATTTGCAAAGAAAAGAAACTGAGTTACAGATATGGGGAATAAGGGGAATATGTTATGTTGTTTTGACACTAGGTGTCACTACGGGGTTAGAAAAAGAAAAGAGGAACTAGTGAAGTAGTGCAGCGGTAGAGTGTATACATGACTGTATACTGTTGCATGGAACTATTAAAAAAGGTATCCTACTTCATCTTACTTTCCGGTGTCTAATTCATCTGTGCAAGACACAACACTAATCATTTTTAAGATTTTTGCAGTAAAATATCTAAAAACCACTAGTCCAGTGTTATATATTTTGTTCACTTGAGTACTTACAATATCCCAAATGTTTCGAACTATTTGTAAATCGTGCAAAAAATTGCTATTTTAACCAAAGATATGGGACGTGTGAGGAGTCGCCTGTCAATGCCGTAATATCTGCGATACCACTTATAGTACATTTGAACCTATAGTGTGCTACGAGTGGAAACTAAATATATATATTTTAAATACAGAGATAGTATATTAAAAACACTTTTTAGTACATATTTCATGGTGTCTCAAAATAGCACAATTGAGTCCACTTAGACGTTCTTAAGATTATCTTAATAAGTACTAAAGAAAAATGTTTAGTTTATCAAGTACAAAATTAGTGTGCAAAAATATAATGTTAATAATCTCATTCAAGAACATGATTTCTCATCCGTCCTGATTCTCTTCCACCGGCTGTGAGATGAAGAACACATATCCCAAGATTCCGCACTCAAACTCATCAAGCTACGACTTTGTTTTGAACAGGTGACCTCTAGCGGCGAAAATGTACATATTGCAGCTTTAAATGTGAAGTGAATAATATTCTGCAGCAGTACAAAGACAAAAGATGATACATTACAAGAGAAAGAAACTTATTATTAACTTATTTATAGAACGATAACTAATTAATCAAACTAATTACTACTTTAATGTTTAACATCACACTAAAACTGTCACTCATCAAGGGTTTGTTCAGTGTCTCCGCTGACGACTCCCCGCCGGAAGTATCTGAAATGTTTGTAGCCCCAAAGTATGCTTGATTTGTTACCCTATATGCTGTTTATTTGCCTTATTCTTTGTTCCACCCCTTGCATTTAGTTTTTGTTATTTGATTTGAGCGTGTCCGTGCTCATCTGTTTGGGTAAGTTTGAGAGGAGAGCAGGATACGACGTCACGTGACACTCTGTGCTTCACGTAGTTTATTTTGATGTATTAATTAGTGTAGGAGTGTTGCTACCCGCTGTAAGTTTTGTTTGGTTTAGTTAGAGTAGTTAAGTTAGGGCGTGCGAGCAGCACACTGAAAATGTTTTGATTTATATTAAATATTCTAGGCTAGATTTAAATCCTTTAGTTAGAAGAATTTTGTTTTATTGATTTGGCATTGAGTTTGTATTATCTCAATTTATTTTCTTTTTCTTTTTGTTTATTGTTAATACATATATTTTTGAACACATTTAAAGTCTATTTCTTGTTATATTGGTTGGAGGTTAAAATGAATAAATGCTTTCTCTGTTTGAACTTGTGGTGTTCACCTCTTCACTGATTTGCACTATTTTTCACTATTTTGTTTTGGGTCGTAACAGACAGTAAAATCACAGTTTAATTATTTCTATATGAGAATAACAGTGAATGTTAAGTTTCTCGAATTTAACCAATTTATTACATGGAAACAGAACAGAAACACCTTAATCCATTAAAACATGTTTAAAACTCACCATCCAGATGCCAGAAACACAAACAGAACAAAACAATCCAAAACATCTTCAGCAGTTTCAGTCCACAAATATATATTAAAAAAGCTCTTCAAAACTGCTTCAGTAATAAAATGACAGATGCGCTGATGTGAAGCTGATAAAGTCATGTGGAAATCTACAATCAGTCACATCATGTTCAACAGTTTTGATGTGTTTTACTGATTATTTCACGTCATCTGAACCCACAGCATCCTGTAGATCTGACTGATAGTCTTATTTTCACTAGTTTCAAAAGGACTAGAGAAGGTAAAAATGTTTTAAAACCATCATCGCATCTTGTTATGAAATCCTGAGTCTCTCTCCCTATAACCGTCTTCATTTTGTTCATTAATTATAAAATGTCAGAAACACGCCTGCAGAATAGAGTCAGTCACATATTAAAAATCTTAAAAAATAACTTAATGTTGGTTTGATGAAGCTTCATTAAAATATCTTTAATCATTTAAATTTGAAGTGAATAATAATATTCTCCAACAGAACAAAGTTGATAATAAAAGAAAAATATATCTATCTGTAACTGAGGCCAGCTAGTAGTCACTGTGAGAGTGAACCTCACTAGAGCGTCCGAGTCTCACACTGGAGACCCGGGTTCAAGGACCACGCAGACGGAGTGACCTGCATAGAGGGTTTACATATCTGTTTATCTAGTTGAATCTCCCTCAACATGATTCAAGCTACATCTCAGATTCTGAACTGTGATGTTTATCAGGTTAAGTGTGAATCCTCCTCTAACCTCAGTTATTTTTCCACTCACACATCCGTCTGCTTTAACATCATCAAGATCAACAAGCTTCTGCTGATATTACATTTTCAAATGAATTCCGGTCCTGAATGAAAACTAACAGCAGAAGAGTGAACTATTGGGTTATATATCTGTATCTGCTGGTGTGTTATGAAGTCCTGTGAGCTGTCAATCACATTTGACTGTTGATGGATTCACTTCATTAAAGGGGTCATGAATTGAGAAATCAACTTTTCCTTGAGCTTTTGATACAAGTTTCAGAACTGAAAACTTCCTTCCTTGTTTTTTCTTTTTTTACACAGGCCCCCGATCCTGGAATGTGTCTATGTAAGAAACTCCGCCTTCACAGAACTTGACATTTGATATTCAACAGTGTTTTGATCTGCCTGCATTGACACCATTGTATGTGAACTGAACTGAGCTGGATGATGACATCAGTGTTTACTCCAGTGCTGATAGATAAATTAACTAAATTAATAACCATTGATTTTTACATTGGAATGATGCTGTGTTTTGTTAAGAATCTGCCGATGCGATACGCTTCACAATAAGTGGACTGCAACACTTCAGCGACCAGCTGACACAAAGCTTTAACCGCCGATTAAAAGCAAATTTCCTGAGCAATTTCCAGCATTGTTACAAATGCCACTGACACTGCCCACCTCAACCTGCCCTCAACACAACAAGTCCCCTGTGCTCTTCACCCGTGACGATCAGCACCCCTTGTCTGGAGTGAGCGGCATGGTCTCCTACAAAATTACTGCTTCTCGGCTAAGTGGAACTTAGTGCTGCATTTGACACTATTGATCACAGTATTCTTTTTAATAGACTCGGAAATTATGGTTGGTCATGGTTCAAATCATACTTATCTGACCGTTATCAGTTTGTAGTAGTAAACGAAGAGATGTCATATCAATCACAAGTTCAATATGGAGTACCGCAAGGCTCAGTACTAGGACCATTGCTTTTCACTCTGTGCATGCTACCCTTGGGAGATATCATTAGGAAGCATGGCGTTAGTTTTCACTGTTACACTGATGATACTCAGCTCTATATTTCTTCACGCCCTGACAAAACTTACCAATTCACAAAATTAATGGAATGTATAGCTGATATAAAAAAAATTGGATGACCAGTAATTTTCTACTACTAAATTCAGAAAAAAAAACAGAGATTCTAATTTTTGGACCGAAAACTTCTGTCTAACACTTGATGGCTGCTCTGTTAAGTCTTCATCATCAGTTAGGAACCTGGGTGTGCTCTTTGATACCAATCTTTCATTTGAAGGCCATTGTGGCGACCAGGGCGGGCGAGAGCCGTGAGGGAATGGCGCGAGGCCGGTGGCGCGAGAGTTAACGAGCTACACCTGGGAGGCGCACCGGCCTTGAGTCTCTCACGGAGGAGCTCCGGGAGCATAAAAGGAGGAGCGACGACCGTGGAGGACGAGAGAGGACCAGGCCTGGACTTTATGTTATGTTTTATTATGTTTGTGTGGCCGGCAGACGTCCGCGAGAGTCTGCCGGCATTACTTTCGTTTTGTTCTTTGCTTATTTTGAATTAAACTTTTGTTGAACGTTCGCCGGTTCCCGCCTCCTTCTTCCCACATCTACTGACCTCGTTACAGCCATATTACTAGCATCTGCAAAACCGCATTCTTCCATCTTAAAAAATATATCTAAACTACGACATATGCTCTCAATGAAAAATGCAGAACAGTTAGTTCATGCTTTGATGACCTCAAGACTAGATTACTATAACACTCTACTGGATGGTTGCCCTGCACACCTAATAAACAAACTCCAACTGGTCCAAAACACAGCAGCTAGAGTTCTTACTAGAACCATGACCATATTAGCCCAGTTCTGTCATCACTGCATTGGCTTCCTGTTAAATATCGTTTAGATTTTAAAATCTTGCTAATTACTTACAAAGCATTAAATGGTTTAGTTCCCCAGTACCTGAGCGAGCTCTTAATGCATTATTGTCCTTCACGTTTATTGCGATCTCAGAATTCAGGCCAGCTGATAATAACTAGAATATCAAAATCAACCGCAGGCACCTAAACTCTGGAACAATCTTCCTAGCATTGTTCGGGAAGCAGACACACTCTGTCAGTTTAAATCTAGACTAAAACGCATCTCTTTAACCTGGCATACACATAATACATTATCAATTTATATTCTCACATCCGTTAAAGGATTATTAGGCTGCATAAATTAGGTCAGCCGGAACCGGGAACACTTCCTATAACACCAGATGTACTCGTTACATCAGAAAAAGAATGGCATCTACGCTAATATTAGTCTTTCTGTTTATCCCGAGGTTTACCGTAGTCAGCCGGATCCGGGCTGTACCCAGGTGAGATCAAGGAACTGCGCTTTGACACGACCACAACGCAGCCCTGAAGTATCAGCAGAGATCGAGTCAACTAGATCATCCATTATGAAGGCCTCATCGACACAACAACCAGTGGTGCAGCTCCTCAACAAACCGTCCATACCGGCGTGATGAATACGATCCTCAAATGGATTGAACTGAAATAAATACTTTAAATGTTGCATTCCTACTGGACTCATGATAGCTGCCTGAATCGTAACAAAGCACTGTTCGCCAGAGGAGAACTGGCCCCCCGACTAAGCCTGGATTCTCCCAAGGTTTTTTTCCCTCCATTTTAACACCTGTTTGCCACCTGTTTACCACCTGATTGAGTTTGGGTTCCTTGCTGCTGTCGCCTTTGGCTTGCTTAGTTGGGGACACTTGACATTTGACTTGACATTTGATATTCAACAGTGCTTTGATCTGCCTGCATTGACACTATTCTTTAAGAGCTGCTGTGCAGCCAAATTATATACCAGTTATCAATGTAAAGCTGTTTTGACACAATCTGCATTGTAAAAAGCGCTATATAAATAAAGGTGACTTGACTTGACTAACTCAGAGGTTCTCTGAGAAATGCAGTCCCATCCGAATATGTCTGAGATTCATTTTGTAATTTTTTGGCGAGCTGATTCTCCGACCACCCGCTCCACTTTCATCATAAAGGTCTTATTGCCATGTGGCGAAACAACAACATGAAATCAATAAGAAGATCCTGATCACAGAAACTAATATCAGAGTTAGAATCTAAACGTATTTTAGTTTTTCTCAATTGCTTACACATTTAGTGATTCAGTTGACCCAGTTTCCCAAACCATTCGTACAGTTCTCAAAACAAAGACACATTTCTCAAAACGTTTAAAATGACAACATTAGTCAAAATCTGACAGAGAGCTGAAAGAATCATTTACGAGTGTTTTTAACCTAATTATAGTACACAGTACCAGTACTTTAGATGAGGGAAATTTCACTATTCTATGTACAGTAAACTGGAGCACATGTTGCAACACCCTCAAACTTGTGATTGTCTACTTTCTTTGTAGCCATTTTTATGTGTACTGTATTTTATGCAGAACTAAGAAATGTCTGCCTAGGGATATAGTCTTGTGTCAGAAGACCAATATATTGCAATAGTACTGTATACGGTAATGAAATTTGTCCAAATGTGCAGAGGATGCTGAATTTACTTTTCTTTTTTTTTTCTTTTTTTTTACTGTATTGTAATTGACAGTATAGGCTACTGTATTGTGGTGCATTTGATTTTGTCAGAAGAGAACATTTTATTTTGACCTGGAAGTTTGAGGTTTGTGCAAGTTAATGTATAGTTTTGAGATTGTGTTTATAGTTGTGAGAAAATGTTGAATGGTGTTAGGAATTGTGTGTTAGCAATCAAGAAAAACAGTAACTAGACTGAAAAGTTTGAAAGACAAATTTATGCTGGCTTGTCATAAGGCCAAATTAAAGTCTTGTTTTAAATAGTTTGGTCAGTTTGGTCAGAATAGATAGATGTGCTGGGTGTTTGATAAAGTGTTGATAGGAGATTCTGGGTGGTTGCTTGGCTCTTGGTCTGTAGTAGTGTGTTACATGAGTATTTGGTTGATAGGGGGTGTGTGAGATTTGGTTGATAGGGTTTGTGTGTGTGTGTGTGGGAGTATGTGGTTGATTAGGTGTGTGTGAGTGTGAGAGAGAGGGAGAGAGAGAGAGAGAGAGAGTGAGAGAGAAAGAGTATGTGGTTGATAGTGTGTGTGTGTGTGTGTGTGTGTGTGTGTGTGTGTGTGTGTGTGTGTGTGTGTGCGCGCACGCACGCGTTTTTGTGACATATCAGGACACAAATGTGTATAATGACATAGGTATTACAAAAAGAGGTGACTTATGAGGACATTACCCCATGTCCCCACTTTTCAAAAGGGTTATAAATCATACAGTTTTTTGAGAAAGTAAAAGTGTGCACAGTTTCCTGTGATGGGTAGGTTTAGGGGTAGTGTTGGTGTGGGGGGATAGAAAATACAGTTTGTGCAGTATAAAAACCATTACACCTATGGAATGTCCCCACAATTCACAAAAACAAACATAGGTGTGTGTGTGTGTGTGTGTGTGTGTGTGTGTGTGTGTGTGTGTGTGTGTGTGTGGTTGATAGGGTGTTTTGGGTGAACACACACAGACATTCCCATCACTGTGGAAGGATTAGTTCACTTTCAAATGAAAATTATCCCAAGCTTTACTCACCCTCAAGCCATAGGTGTTTCTTCTTTCTGATGAACACAGTTGGAGTTATATTAATTAATATCCTCCTGATGCATCCAAGCTTTATAATGCAGTGAACATGGGTCATGAGTATGAGATTAAGAAAGTGCTTCCATCCACATCCATCCCTCATAAACGTACTCCACACGGCTCCGGGAGGTTAATAAAGGCCTTCTGAAGGGAAGCGATGCTTTTGTGTAAAAAAAAAACATATTTTAACAAGTTATGAAGTAAAATATCTAGCTTCTGCCAGACCGCCTTCCGTATTCAAGTTTCTGTAAGTTGATTAGGGAAGGCGTAGCATAAGCTTTTGAACTGCAACAGTTTTACACTTTCTTCGTACGTTGAATATGGAAGGCGGTATATGAATATGGAAGCACTTTCTTCAGCTACTCGTGACACATGTTCACTGCCATTATAAAGCTTGAATGCATCACATAATCTCTGACTGTGTTCATCAGAAGGAAGAAAGTCTGGGCTAGTTTTTATTTGAAAGTGAACTAATCCTTTAATAACAGAAACTCAAAAATTGTTTGCTAAACTGTGGAAATTCAAAAGTTTTTGCTGCTCTTTAACTTGCTCTAAAACGTGATTTATACCATCATAGTAGCCTATGTAATATTAATAAAACTGCTCATCTCCTTTAGTCATACAAGCTCAAAATAATAATCTGTTGATGTTTTTCATATAGTGTCCTGACTTGGTGACATGATGGATATTGAAATCTTATTTATTTTTAATTTTAAACTGTATATATGATTATTTTGTGGTAATGCAATATTTGTGATCACAATTGTCAGGTCATAAATCTCCAAAAACTACAAACCCGATTCCAAAAAAGTTGGGACACTGTACAAATTGTGAATAAAAACAGAATGTAATGATGTGGAAGTTTCAAATTTCAATATTTTATTCAGAATACAACATAGATGACATATCAAATGTTTAAACTGAGAAAATGTATCTTTTTAAGGGAAAAATAAGTTGATTTTAAATTTCATGGCATCAACACATCTCAAAAAAGTTGGGACAAGGCCATGTTTACCACTGTGTGGCATCCCCTCTTCTTTTTATAACAGTCTGCAAACATCTGGGGACTGAGGAGACAAGTTGCTCAAGTTTAGGAATAGGAATGTTGTCCCATTCTTGTCTAATACAGGCTTCTAGTTGCTCAACTGTCTTAGGTCTTCTTTGTCGCATCTTCCTCTTTATGATGCACCAAATGTTTTCTATGGGTGAAAGATCTGGACTGCAGGCTGGCCATTTCAGTACCCGGATCCTTCTTCTACGCAGCCATGATGTTGTAATTGATGCAGTATGTGGTCTGGCATTGTCATGTTGGAAAATGCAAGGTCTTCCCTGAAAGAGACGATGTCTGGATGGGAGCATATGTTGTTCTAGAACTTGGATATACCTTTCAGCATTGATGGTGCCTTTCCAGATGTGTAAGCTGCCCATGCCACGCGCACTCATGCAACCCCATACCATCAGAGATGCAGGCTTCTGAACTGAGCGCTGATAACAACTTGGGTTGTCCTTGACCTCTTTAATCTGAATGACATGGCGTCCCAGTTTTCCAAAAAGTACTTTTGATTGAATTTTGATTCGTCTGACCACAGAACAGTTTTCCAGTTTGCCACAGTCCATTTTAAATGAGCCTTGGCCCAGAGAAAACGCCTGCGCTTCTGGATCATGTTTAGATATGGCTTCTTTTTTGACCTATAGAGTTTTAGCCGGCAACGGCGAATGGCACGGAGGATTGTGTTCACCGACAATGTTTTCTGGAAGTATTCCTGAGCCCATGTTGTGATTTCCATTACAGTAGTATTCCTGTATGTGATGCAGTGCCGTCTAAGAGCCCGAAGATCACGGGCATCCAGTATGGTTTTCCGGCCTTGACCCTTACGCACAGAGATTGTTCCAGATTCTCTGAATCTTTGGATGATATTATGCACTGTAGATGATGATATCTTCAAACTCTTTGCAATTTTTCTCTGAGAAACTCCTTTCTGATATTGCTCCACTATTTTTGGCCGCAGCATTGGGGGAATTGGTGATCCTCTGCCCATCTTGACTTCTGAGAGACACTGCCACTCTGAGAGGCTCTTTTTATACCCAATCATGTTGCCAATTGACCTAAGAAGTTGCAAATTGGTTCTCCAGCTGTTCCTTATATGTACATTTCACTTTTCCAGCCTCTTATTGCTACCTGTCCCAACTTTTTTGGAATGTGTAGCTCTCATGAAATCCAAAATGAGCCAATATTTGGCATGACATTTCAAAATGTCTCACTTTCAACATTTGATATGTTATCTATATTCTATTGTGAAAAAAATATAAGTTTATGAGATTTGTAAATTATTCCATTCCTTTTTTATTCACAATTTGTACAGTGTCCCAACTGTTTTGGAATCAGGTTTGTATTATATGTTTAGAGAGTATCACATTACAAGCATTTACACTTGAGCATATATACACAAACATTTGTAAGTGACATTGTCACAAGGCAATTTTGTCAAAAGCTAGCTAAAATATAGTCTGAAAACTTTTATATTATCACCATGCACAACAAAGACAACAGTTTCTGTAATGCCGTACATGTACATATACGTTTTGAATTAAGATGATGTTTACAGTTACATCTGTAAAATATTACTGTGCACTTACTCATGTTAACACAATCAAAGAAATTATAATATTATCATTATCAATCAATAATGGCCATGCATAACAAAGACAGCAGTTTTCGTACAATAACATATACTTTTGTGTTATGACCATGTAAACACTATTACATCTGTAAAATATCTCAATCGCACTGAGCACTGAGAACTGAACGACACCTGTGTGCCCCTTTGTGTGGTGCGGGTGAAGGCGAGCATGATGCAGACACATTCCTAAACAAATAAAACACTGTTAGCATACACTGTCCAAAGTAAACAGATGGGCAAGTAGTGGGTATGGGCGCACAATGTATGTATATATCTGCTGACGATGAGCCATAGGATGGACAAATATCTTTTGATTGGCTGTAGGCCGTGATTATCTGTTGATGGTCCATATAGACCGCATGTATTTAGTGCATTTCAAACATTTACATCTGTATTCACTATAGGTACAATAGTGTGAAAATTTATATTATCAGAAAAACCATCAGAAAAACCGACCCGAAGATGTTAAAGGTGATTTTCTCAATATTTAGATTTTTTTTTTTTTTTTTGCACCCTCAGATTACAGTTTTTCAAATAGTTGTATATCGGCCAAATGTTGTCCTATCCTAACAAACCATACATCAATGGAAAGATTATTTATTCAGCTTTCAAAAATTGGTTGTCCAGGGTCACATTTGTTCATCATTTCTGATCAAATGTTTCAAATGTTTCTTCTTTTCAGAGTTCAGAGTTTCCCTAATTGCTTTATAGAGCAGGAACAGATTTCAGGGCTTAAAGCAAAAGAAAATCCTGTGCCTGAACTTTTTTTTGTGTGTGTGTGTGGGGGGGGTGCTTACAATAAGCATTGGGGATGCTTACACCCCTAGTGGAAGTCTGGTCATGGAAGCATACACCCTTTGCCTAATACATAAACTAGTGTATTTTTACACACTGACAAAGTGAAGCACAGAATTAAGCTCAGCGATGAGACGCAGTTCAAGCACTGACCTCCGACCATTTCACCCTCAAGATGTGGACGCTGTCAGGAAACATCTTCAAGAGCTTCTTGAAGCTGGAGAGTCAGAATCTCCATAGTTGAGGTACGAAAAAAAAAAACAATTCTGTGAGATTGTGCATCGATTTCAGGAAGTTAAATTCTCAGACAATCAAGGATGCATATGCCCTTCCTAACTTGGAAGAAGCCTTTTCAGTCTTGACTGGATAAAAATGGTTTTCAGTCCTCAATCTGAAGTTGGGCTACTATCAAATTTAAATGGATGATTCTGATAAGCAGAAAACCGCCTTCGTATGCCCATTAGATTTCCGGGAATTTAACAGGATGCCACAAGGGATCACGAACGCACCAAGCATGTTGCAATGATTGATGGAACACTTAATGGGAGATCTCAATCGGAAGAAAGTGTTTGTGTTCATTGACGATCTGATAGTGCTCAAGAGATTAAGGGAATTTGGACTGAAACTCTCACCTGAGAAGTGTAAATTCTGCCAAACATCTGTGAAATACTTGGGCCACGTAGTATCCCAGCATGGAGTTGAAACTGACCCAGCAAAGTTGAAGCCCTCAAAACCTGGCCAAGGCTGAAGAATCTTAAGGAGCTCAGATCTTTTCTCGGATTCTCCGGGTACTATCAGAGGTTTGTACAAGACTATTTGAAAATCGTAGAGTGTCAGCAAGCATTTGATACTGTCACTGAGAAACTCACCTCTGCTTCAGTGTTGGGATTCGCCGACCCTAAACTCCCGTATGTGTTGCACACAGATGCCAGCACCACCAGACTGGGTGCAGCATTATATCAGGAGCAAGACGGACAGATGAGGGTCAAGTAGAAGTGAATAAAAGTGCCCTACCCACAAGTTGGAATATTTGGTGTTGAAATGGGCCGTGACCACCAAATTCAATGACTACTTGTATGGGGCTGAATTCACAGTAATAACTGACAGTAACCTGCTGACCTACATCTTGACCTCCACAAAACTAGACGCCACCAGCTACAGATGGTTGTCAAATTTGTCGACATTTACTTTCAAGACACAGTACCAAGCTGAGAGTAGAAACCAGAATGCGGACGGACTTTCCAGGCGGCCGCAAGTGGAAATTCCAGATGATCTGGAAAGAGATGGAAACTGTTAGCACACAATGAAAACATTTTTAAAACTTTTTAGATGGTCCCTACCTTGTTTACCGCACTACATTAGACATTCAATGGACATTCAGAAGTAGGTATGCCATTTTAACAATATTTGCCCATTTTGATTGATTTGAAAAATGGCTTGACAGTCGTTGGTTGTCAATATCATGTCACTGCTTAGAATTTGCAAACATTAACTATACTGCACATATAATTATGAATATTTGTAAGGAACCCCCCCATCGGCCCAAAAACGGAGTCTGACGGCGTTGGGCGAAGGTTAACGCGTGTATGTCTTTTCAGCGTCTCTGTGAAGTTCACTTAATTTCACTCGTTTAATCTGACTCCAATTTCAAATGATTCTTATTCTAAGGGTTGTGTCTCCAATTAGAATTTAATCATTTGTCATGTATTAATTTAGATATTTGATTATTCTGGGTATCTCTTATTTTCAATTATTCTTTCATTACAGACCCATTATCGCTTAGAGAATTTCGCATCGGCCGACTGTGTTCTCACGGACATAAATTTGCCAGTTTATGATTCTTAGTCAGAGGGTGCAGAGTTTATTAATGCATTTGAGTCGAACCGCCACATGCTTGTCCATACAAAAATACAGTTTTCTTAGTCACGATACTGCAACTTGCTAAGTCAATAACAGGCAAACTCAAAAAGTCCCATGATGTGCAACATGCTCCTTTCATGGGGCTCTCTAGTTTGACCTGTCCTGACGCAGATTTACGGAAATAACGGACTCCAATAATCTACCGGTCATAATAATTTCAGAAGAATCCAGAGTAAATCAAATAGAACATTTTATTTGTCAAGTAAAATATATCATGCCAATTACATTACAATTAGAAGCCAATTCAGAAATGTTAAATGCATAACATCGATTACTCAAAGAAATGCATATACACACAGTGATACATGAATGTCTTCAGACATTCACCCATCTCTGTATGGGGGTTCTGGTTACAGAAGATCCCACCTGACTACTTTGCTTTTTACCTTTTATACCAGGACCAGAACAAAAGGATCGTAAATGTTTATTACACCAACACCTGTTTTGGGGAGAGGAGAAGAGACACCACCCAAAAAAAGGACATAATTTTCCTTAGTTTTCCATCTTCTTCATAATTCTAGTGACTGCTGTGAAATTGAGACCATTTTACCAATCGCACCTGAGACATTTAAAATGATACCAAACATGAAAAGGGAAAAACAATAAATACACAAGTTACATTATACGTGTTGAATAACTTTCAGTCAGGGGGAAAGAGAGTTTGTGTGTGTGTGTGTGTGGTGGGGGGGGGAGGTGTTGTCCTTTTGGAGTTAGGGCAAGGCGTTGCTCCTTGCTATTTCTCTGAGATCTTCTTCTCTAGGCGAGTTTTATTGCTTTATTGCAGGATGTTTGATCTCAGTTTTCGTTTAGCAGGGAAATCAAGCCTTACATATTCATGATTTTCCCTGACATGTGCGATTGCACGTGCAACTGAGAATTTTAGTTCACATTGTATCTCAGCACATTTAGTGGATTATTCCATAAAGGTAACTATATTCTCAGTGTCACGACGGACTTATCGTGACTCCAATTTCAAATGATTATGACTCTTAGGTTGTGTTTCCAATTAGAAATTAATCATTAGTTATGCTTTAATTTAGATATTTGATGATTCTGGATATCCCATATTTCAATTGTTCAGTCATTAGGGACCCGATGCCGCACAGAGATACTCGCCCCGGATTGAGGTAAACTCACGATCATAAACTCGCCAGTCTGATCTTCGTCAGAGGGTGTAATAAGTTGGCTATTACCTTTAGTCGGTTGCCTACTGCTCACTCGAACAAAAGTGTATTTTAATTTAGCCACTTCCATACAACTTGCTAAATCAGCGGTAAACAGAAATCAGAAGATCTTCAGATCTTCATGCACCTTCAGCTTGTTCTACCCTGGACACAGATTTATTGTAGCATTAGCCTCCCATAATTTATTGGTAATAATGATATCAGGAGAATCCAGAGTAAATCAAATATAACATTTTATTTGTCAGGTAAAAGATCAGAAATCATTCTAGTATGCTGATTTGCTGCTCAAGAAACATGTCCTACTAATATCAGTGCTGAAAACAGTTGTGCTGCTGAATGAAAGTGGAAACTGTGATACAGTGCCTGTTTTCAGGATTCACAGGACAGAAAGTTTGTAGAACAGTATAGAAATAGAAATCTTTTGTAACATTAGAAATCTGTACATGAAAACAAACAAAAAAACAAACAAAACAACAACAGTTATTCCAGTTATTGAATACTATTTTAATGTAAATGCATTTGTGCAAATAATTGGGGGGGGCACTGTAATGTTTTGTTTTTGTTGTTGTTATAAAAAAAGTTTTAAATAAATAAAAAAATTGTCATTACATTTCAAAAAGTGGTTAAAAATGTCAATCTTTAAGACTAAAAATGTCATTTTATGATCTGAGAATAGCTTTCTTACGTGTCATATTTTCATATATTAAGCGACTGCTAGCAAACTGTTGTTGGCAAGATCATGGCCCATCTTTTTGTACAAAGACAAAATGTTACTGTCTCACAAAATATCACATGTTCACTCCATCACACGTTATACCAAGCATCCAGTAATTAAAAGCAAATCAAGGCCATAATCGCATCTTTATTCCAGGATTTGTGATATATGTTTTGACACATATCGAACAGTTTAAAAACTTTTTTCCCCCAAATTTCATGAGGTCAAAGGTGCCCCTAATTAAAGCCCCATGAAGAACATGCAATAAATTGTCCATTTATATCAGTGATCATCATATCCAGGTACACAAGTGACAGATGGCCAAAAGAACGCATGGCAGAGAATAACAAAAGGTTGCAAAAATCTTTATTAGACCACTGTTTTTGGACATTTCTTTCATTTCCAGAGCAATGACCCAGTTTTAAATCTCCATAAGGTGAGGTAACGAAGAACATAGCAATACATCATTGAAATAGCAGCTGCATGTATTTAACAATATTTTATTTATTTATTTATTTTTATTTTTTTATTTTTTTTTCTGTTATATGAAATCAGCATAGGCTAATCTACTTGAACTCATTCAGGTTTTCTGGGATGTTTGGTTTACTGTGCAATTGAGCTGAACTCATTGTAGATGATAGCTGAAGGTTGCTCTGCTGTTACATGAAGTGCCTGTCATTCAGTTACAGAAGACTGCACAAATTGTGCATACTAATGAAAACATTATAAACTGTTAACTAGAAGTAAACAACTGTAGTTTAGGCATAAGTCTGCCATGACACTGAGAATATAGTTACCTTTATGGAATAAGCTCAAAATCAGGCTTAAAATCTTCAAGTGTGTGGTCAACCTAAATTAATACATTACAAATAGTTATAATTAATTCCTAATTAGAAACACCATCTAAAAGTAATAATCATTTGAAATTGGAGCTACAGTAATATTGAAACTAAATTCTAAAGATTTAGTGAAGTTCACGGATGTTAAAAAGACTCATTATACCATCATCCTGACCACCAGGGTTCATTCAGGTTTCATTAAGTCAAATTTAAGACCTTTTTAAGACATTTTAAGACCATAAAGATTGAAATTTAAGACCTACATGACGCACTACCAAAAAATGATCAAATCAAAGAAATTCTGAAAAAATCATTTTATTTCAATGAATTCAGTCATTGAAAAAACATTAATTTAATTTACAGATAAAGCAATTACATTAGTAACCTTCCACACCCAACAACGTGCCAAATGCCCAAAACCTTAGGCCCAAAATAGGCTAAAACAAACTTGCCCTCAAATAGAATAGATTTCATCTCATATATATTAACATTACAATATAGCATATTAATAGCCTAATAGAGATTGAACAGGTTACTCCAACCCAGGTAACAACCAATGTAACACACACTCACACACACACACACACACCAGATAATCCATGTTAGATAGATAGATACTTACCTCGGGATAATTAGAGTATCTATCTATCTGTCTGTCTGTCTGTCAATCATTATCTGATGTGTGTGTGTGTGTTTGTGTCCCACACTGTCCCATGAAATGTGAGCCCAGGTACCTCGACTTAACAATTCCATTGTTCCAGTAACGAACGTGGACGTCAAGCTGCTTGGTCCTGGTGGTCTGATTTTGGCTTTCATTGAACATTACGACATACGGCCCGGTAAGAGTACGAATCAAGTCCCCTTTATAAACTCCCCCAATCCAAATCTCGCCACATAATCGATCTTGTTGGGCCCGCAGTACGTCTTCGCGATTACTAAATCAGGGAACATCACTTGGAAGAGATCGCTAATCTCGCTGTTGCTATTGTGGCGTTTAGTCACCGTGTGTAGTATCCAAACAGTGGCGGCTACTGGTCTGTCAGAGAGGGGAAGCTCATTTTCGGCCTACATCATAAAATTGTCTATTTATTTAAAAGTAAATTCTGCCCTACGTTCCTTTTCAAGAAAATGGTCTGTGACCCTGTCGTACCAACTAGGAGTCTTTTCAAGTGACTTGACCAGTGTCCTCTCAATGGCCAGCAGAGCTAGGCTGCTTAAATGGCCTTGGCCCATTGTGTTTCGGGTGTAGGACTTGAGTCGCTTTAAACAGGAGAAGCTCCTTTCTACACCTGCAGATGTAGCTCCAATTGTTGCCACTAATGAGAACAGTTTGTAAAGCTGAGGCATTACACTGTCCAACTCCATGTCTTTAAGGAACACCAAGTAATCACACAGCTTTCCCTGTTACCCTGCAAGTCCTGATCTCAATACAGGACTTGAAGTTCTGACCTCAGTCTTCCTGAATCAAAGTGATGGCCATAACTTTTCAGGACACTTTGGAAGGCCTCCTCTGGAAATACCTGTCTCATGTCATCAAATTTCCCTGGATTGACTAATTCTAAGAAGAGCATGCTTTCCAAATTTGAAAAACGTTGAGGAATCTGCCAAAATCAGGTCGACAATATTAGCACCGTCTGTCATCGTGCGCAGTTTCACCCACGACGCTAGCCTAGTCTACTAACGTTATATGAATGAATGAATGAATGAATGAAGGAATGAATGAATGAACGATCTAAAAAAAAATATTAAACTCTGTAAAACTGAAACAAGGAATGTGGTGTATAATTGTGTGAAATGTATGATGAAAATCAAGCAATTTCCCCAAGCAAATATCAAAGAAATAGGTTGCAGCAGTTTTTATTTCGACTGAACTTGAGAAATCCGCGATGGGACTGAGCGCGAATAGCTTCAGTGATTCCTTATAGTACAGAATTGCTGTCAGTCAAAAGGAGATGCAGTCTTTCGACAGACCCTCCAATCATCACGCAGAAGCTCGGAGTCCGGGCCAGCCCACTCCCCATTCACCCCCAGAGATGCTGAGCGTCCGTGGGCGGGACATAATCGCAGCGTTTATCCAATGACCGTCTAGTTTCGAAGCGCTGAAAAAAAACGTTCAAAGCAGCCCCATTGAAGTCAATGGACGCTGGGCTTCAATAGGGAAATGCACTGTGACGCTGCGGGAATGTATGAGAAGGAAATCGAGTCAGCCGACCTGCTATATGTAACTGATTCTGAACGAACTCGTCTTTGAGATGAACGTTTTCTAACGCATTTTTAGTCAATAAAATGTTAATACAATAGTACATATTTGACCATTAATTTTGTGACATTATAAGGGAAGCCGAGCTTCCCTTGCAGTCTTAAAGAAATCGCCACTGTATCCAAAGCACCTCGGCTTTCGATGTGTCAGTCGATCCAAAAGTACCCCGAAGGTTGTTCGACAGAGCTGCGATGATATTGCGCTGGAGACAGGAGGGACCAGGCATTTAGTTGGACGACGGCAGTGGTGAGGCTAATTGGCCGAGTCTGCTGAAGGCATTTTGCGGCTAGCTTGTGTTTCTCCGCTCTGGCGTGTGACTCCAGCGCCTTCACACCCAGAGTACCTGATTGATTTTTTTTTTTTTTTTTTTGCAAAGTTTGCAGTGAGCCTCGTACATGGAGCTGGGTACCGCTCGTAACCAACGGCAGAAATCGCTGTGATTAGCCATGTCTCGTTGAAAGTAACTCTGAGGAGACCAGACGTATTTCGCGGGCAGGTATTGCATTTATCACGGGATTTGTAGTTTTATCAACGCGAATACCAACACCAATATACCCCCAGAAAGAACTACGACTCGCTACTTTTTTGCTACTTTGTAATAACTTTTAGCAGGTAGCGTTTCTTGAAATGGGTAAAAAAAAAAAATTTTAGACCTGACTAAATGAAATTTAAGACCTCGGATGAAAATCTGGCCGTTTTTAAGACTTTTTAAGGCCTTAAAATTTAAAGTTCAGAATTTTAGACTTTTTAAGACTTTTTAAGACCCCGTGGGAACCCTGGACCACGGTCCTTACAGAACCACTGATTTGAAACTAATGATTCGTAAAGCTTCGAGGTTTCATGAAGCAGTGTTTTGAAATCGCCAATCACTAGATATTGTTGAATAAATTTATTTTATTTTGTTGGTGCACAAAATGTATTCTCGTCGCTTCATAGCTTTAAGTTGAACCACTGTTGTCACATGAACTGTTTTAAATATGTCTTTAGTACCTTTCTGGGCATCTGAAAGTGTTAATTGTCTTGCTGGTGGCAGAGGTCTCACTGAAACATGAGATTTCATCAAAAACATCTTAATTGGTGTTCTGAAGATGAACGAAGGTCTTACAGGTGTGGAACGACATGAGGGTGAGTAATAAATTACTGAATTTTCATTTTTAGGTGAACTAACCCTTTAATCACAGTGCAGCACAGCTAGAGCACCATATTACTTACATAGAGTTAGTATTCCTGCAGGGGGCGCTCAACATAATAAATGTAATAAAACATGGAGAGACTCTTGAACCTCAGAGTGAGAAAACTTTATTGATAAAGACAAACAAATATAAACAATAAAGCCTTTTGAATTGCATTTTTAAAAATATATCACTGAAAGAGAGAGTACAAGATTAAACAATCATCAGTATTTATTATGAGAAAAACAATAGAAGAACAAAAAACACTTGAAGAATATTTAAAGTTCAGCGTTCTGCTTTAGATTTCAATACTTCCTGAAAAAGATGAACACATAAAGCCACAAATAAGTAAATCTCATAAATTATGTAAAATCAGTTTGTGAGAAATGATATCATCAATGAAGTACCTGATGTGTGAATATGTGCTTGATGTTGTTCAGCTCTTCTGGATCTGATGTTCATAAACCAGAAGAATGACAGTAGCCACGCCCACCAGAGCAGAGAGGACCAATCGGATCACAGCTTCAGTAGGACCACAACAGTGGACAGAGACTGAGGAATAAAAACATCAAACTGAGATCAGCTCAGACAATAAACACTAATATCAGGAATATCTGAAGGACAGGAGAAATGATCTCTACTCACCAGAGACAGAAACTCTGTAAGCTTTTAATGATGGTTTTGCTCCTGTTATCATCACATAATCTCCAGCATGTTCAGTTGTGAATGTCTTGTGATGGTCAGAGATCCAGTTTGATTGTCCAGCTTCAGTCTGTCTCTGAATCTCCCATCAAGAACATCATCATATACAGTGATTCTGTCAATCCGTTTATTGATTTTAGCTATTAAAGTGTTTTCAGTCAAAAAATCCCAATGAATCACGTAATTTTTTATTTCAGTAAGATCAGAGTTTAGAGTGACTGAATCTCCCTCTTTCACTGATATTTCAACTGTATCACCAAACAGAGTGAAAAAGAAGAAGAAGAAAAAAAAAAATCAGAAATAGAGTGTGTGTCACTGATTAATATTGAACTTTATGATTTTCATTAAAGTAAATAGTCTGAAATTTATTCTTAAACAGAACGAAAGAAACAAAATTGTGTATGGATTAAAATTTTAAGTGATGATAAAAAATAAAACAGGAGAAACAAATATTAAACTCACCAAAGACATAGAGAATTAAAATCTTTTTCACACTGTTGATCTGTAGTTTATAAACTCTAGCATGTTCAGTTGTGATGTTTGTGATGGTCAGAGATCCAGTTTGATTGTCCAGCTTCAGTCTGTCTCTGAATCTCCCATCAAGAACATCATCATATACAGTTGAATTCTGTCAACCGTTACATTGATTTCAGCTATTAAAGTGATTTCAGACCTCCACTGAATCAAATCAACATCCTTCATTATAGTAAGATCAGAGTTTAGAGTGACTGAATCTCCCTTCTTCACTGATATTTCAACTGTATCACCAGGGAAAAAAACAAAACAAAAACAGAAACAGGGTGCATCACAGATTAATATTTATAAATAACCTTACAATTTTTATCAAGGTAAATAATTTGAAATGTATAAACAACAGAACAGAACAAAAGAAGCAAATATGTCTATGGAGTAAAATTTTACCAGTGATAAAAAAAATAAAAATAAAACAGGTGAAACAAATATTAAACTCACCAAAGACAGTGACAATGAAAATCTTTTTCCACACGGTTGATCTGTAGTTTATAATCTCCAGCATGTTTCATTGTGATGTCTGTGATGGTCAGAGATCCAGTTTGATTGTCCAGCTTCAGTCTGTCTCTGAATCTCCCATCAAGAACATCATCATATACAGTGATTCTGTCGGCCGTTACATTGATTTCAGCTATTAAAGTGTTTCCAAACCTCCACTGAATCACATCATCATCCTTCATTTCAGTAAGATCAGAGTTTAGAGTGACTGAATTTCCCTCCTTCACTAGTTTTTCATCTGTATCACCAAACAGAAAAAAAATAAAAACAGAAATGTGCATCACAGATTTATTCTTATAAAACAATAGAACAGAACAAAAGAATGAAAAATCTGACAAAAATGGTGAAAAAAAAAAAAAAAAAAAAAAAAAAAAACAGGTGAAACAAATATTAATCTCACCAAAGACATGGAGACTGAAACTCTTTTCCACACTGTTGATCTGCTAGTGTCATAATCTCCAGCATGTTCATCTCTGGTGTTTGTGATGGTCAGAGATCCAGTTTGATTGTCCAGCTTCAGTCTGTCTCTGAATCTCCCATCAAGAACATCATCATATACAGTGATTCTGTCGGCCGTTACATTGATTTCAGCTATTAAAGTGTTTTCATTTCCAAATCTCCACTGAATCACATCATCATCCTTCATTTCAGTAAGATCAGAGTTTAGAGTGACTGAATATCCCTCCTTCACTGACACATACTCCTCTTCATCACCAAACGCACCTGAAGAACAGAGTGTAACAGAGTTCGTAGATTTTAGGAAGGAAGACGACAAGGGTCGGCTATGACTGCTGGCTGCTTTTATTTCAATAATAACAAAAACGTGTGCAAACAGGCACAAAAACAATCATCAACATAAAGATGAATTCACTCCGTCCACTCCAATCTGTCCTTGGGAGTGTGGCAGCCAGCAGTCCTTCTCTCTCTCGCTCACTCCTGTTTCTCCTGGCGTTAAGTACTCTCTCCACGCCAATTACTGTAACAAGAGACAGGTGTTTGTTATTTGCGCTTAACCCGCTCATCCACCGCGCGTCTCCTGACGCTCTCCCCCGCTGCAGCGTTCGCTGAACCACGCCCCCCTTGCCACACAGAGTTTTCACAGATTAAAGCTTTAAAATCACTTGTTGATTTGATGAAGCTTCACTAAAACACTTCTAATCATTTAAAGCACAATATGTAAGATTTTTGCAGTAAAATATCCAAAGACCACTAGGACAGTGTTATATATTTTGTTCAGTTGAGTACTTACAATATCCCAAACGTTCCCAACTATTTTGGACTTCCGGTTAGGCGAACTATGGAGTGAGACGTGGCCGTGGGGGTTCTTGCAGGATACGACCATATTTTGATACTTATGCACATTTCAACATAATACTTAGTGTCTACGTTTAGTGTTGGTTAGTGGTGTATTATTGTTTTTTATCTCTTGCAACAAAAATGAAAACTAAAAACAGTAAAAGAAGTAACGCACAGACATCGCACCAGCGGCCTGCTACTACAAACACATCCTCGGCAGAGCAGATTCAGCCAGCCTGATTTGCACTGATTTCGCGACGACTTCAAATGATACACAGTCCCTTAAAACTGAAATACTGACTTCGTTTCGCAAAGATCTGACGGAAATATTTTGCTCCGGGTTGCGGTCCATGTTGGGCGATGATTTGGCTACCATCAAGAGTGAGATTCAGGTGGTTAAAGCGGAATTCTCTAATAGTATGGTTTCGATGTAGACGGACATGTCGACACCAGAGGTCATTGACGGAATTTTTTTTGCAGTGAAGGAAAATTCTGAAGGCCGTCCATCATTTTGACAGATTACTGAGGCTGATGTAACTTGTAACTATAATTCCCACCCCTGCCCAGTTGGTGGCGAGTGCGATCCAGTGTGTCTGCAGAGTGCGAGTTCAGTCTCCAGAGTAAAATGAAAATGTGTTTGATTACACAAAGGCAAGCACCCATTTTAAGTCCATTTTATAATAATAAAGTTATAATACTTATACTTAAATAATTAGGTTTCTAATCCAGTTCGTTTTGTTTTAAATGGTTTGTTTTGTTATTTTTCCTGCTGACTGTCAAGTTTATGGTCAACGAATGGCTTTTCTATGTTACGTGAAATTGTTTCCAACACTGATTGAACTGATTAGGACGTGATACAGATTTTAGTAAGCTACTGTGTCTTACAACATATTTTCTGATGTTCATTCATGTTTATTTCATTCTATAAAGTAGTAAAGAGGAAGAGATGATCACGTTCACTCATGATTCACGACAACTGTTCCAGATTAAAACTGAAAAGTGACACGCAGTCTTTGTTCAACTTTCTTTTCATAATATAAATAAATGCATAGCCTAGGCCCATTTGCTTATTATGTAAGCTCGTGAAGAAAAAATGAAAATATGGATGAAAAAAAACCTATTAAAAGTCTTATTATCATTTAAATCTAAAAATGTAAAATGATAATAATTGGTAATAATTGGTTATGACGGAATTTTTACTATCCTGTCCGTCAAAAAGAAAAGTACAGTGAAGGAAATGGAACACTCACTTTCCACCTGTTCGGATGACATCACCGCGTTTCAGGAGAAGGTAGAGTCTCTTTCGGCCGCTGTGGTAAAACTAGAGGATAAGTGTGAAGATCTGGAAGCCAGATCTCGTCGTAACAGCGTAAGGATAATTGGAGTTCCAGAAGAAAAACCCTCTACCTCCGTGGCTATTTCCAAGCTACTTAAGGAGGCACTTAACATCGAACAAGGACATCATCATCGTCAGGTCACGTCGCGCATTACAGGCCAAGACCGGGGAAACGTCCATGTGTTATTGTGGCAAGACTACATTATCTACTGGAGTTGTGTTGCAGTCTTGAAGTGGGCATGCGAGAAGAGACAGCTCAAAGTCGGTGATATGCTAGATTTAAATCCTTTAGAAGAATTTTGATTTATTTTGTTCTTTGATTTGGCAACACTCGTGCTCTCTTCAGTATTTCATTTTGTGAGTGTATTATCTCAAAGTTTTTTTCTTTTTCTTTATTGTTAATACATATATTTTTGGACACGTTTAAAGCCTATTTCTTGTTATATTGGTTGGAGGTTAAAATAAATAAATGTTTTCTCTGTTTGAACTTGTGGTGTTCACCTCTTCACTGATTTGCACTATTAGGTTAGATCTAACTTTGGTTATAGAGTTTTGTGAATGTTTCATTATCCCTTATGTCCCTAGACAGATATATTCATAACAGTGAATGTTAAGTTCCCATTCAGTCAGTCACGTTCGACGTTACGTCGATACTGACGTAATGGGGTCTCGCTAGGGAGCCCAATCACCTCCAAGGATACAAAACAAGCCAATGGGAATTGGCCTGTGAGATTTACATGCCGGGCCCCTCACCCCGGCATCCGAGGTATAAATAGGGCCGGCATACTCACCTTCATTCATACTTTTGCTTCGGAGTCCGATCAGATCGATCGTCCTTCACTTCAAAAGTTAAGAAAGAGCGAATTTCTCTGAAAGAGAGCAAACAGCAATTATAATTGCTACAGGATTGTCCTGACAACAGCAATTTTAATTGCTATCATCGTTCTTTGGTGGCCTGCTCGAGTCTCTCCAGCTGGTGGGAAAGGCACGCTCAGCGGTGGGTGTGACGGCGCGCTGCCCACAGGACGGTGCTACGCCCATCCCTGGATGCTTCGGCTGGTGAGGTTTTCTGAAAGAGCAAGCAACGGGCGATCAGCGTCTTTTTCAATATGTCTTTTCGTCCATGTGTTTCTGGATGCGGTCGTTTCCTGACCTCCTCTGACGGCCACGACCACTGTCTCACGTGTCTGGGTAGACCGCACGCTGAGTCAGCGCTCGTGGATGGTACATGCCCTCACTGCGAGGGCATGTCCATGTTGGTGTTGAGATCGGCGACTCTCCTTCTTTAACACAGAAGTGAGAGTCCCCTCTGTCACTACCCCAGCGCCGGCGGCTGTAGCGGCCACCGGTCCGGTTAGTGCTCTGGGAGATCTGAGGATCACAGTGGGAGCCACTTCGTCGGGTCCGTCACCACGAACCTCCCACTCCTCCACAACACCATGTGCCGTCGAGCTGCCGCCTGCTGTCACGGGGCCCTCCTCGGGGGTGCCCCACGTCACTTTCGGCGCTCTGGAGGAGGATCGGATGTCGATCGCTGCATCAGGGGAGTGGGCTGAACGGTTCGGGGAGCGACGACGACTTCCGAGCTTCCGCCCTCTGGGGTGGCTGCTCAGTCGGAGGCGGACTCCGAACTAACAGCCATGCTTGCCTGGGCCGCCGCGGGCATCGGTCTCGACGTGGAACCCTCCACCGTGTCCCGAGCGCTCGTGGTTGGATGACTGGTTTCTGGAGGTCGGGGCGCAGGTGCTCAGCCTCGATGGGGGAGCCGCCAAGGGGTACATGGACATCCCGCAGGTGGAACGTGCGATTGCGGTGCACTTGTGCCCGCAGTCCGCGGCCACCTGGCGGAACCGTCCGCGTCTCCCGTCCAAGGTGGGTAAGACCACGGCCGCTCTCGCGGCCAAGGCTTACTCCGCCGCTGGACAGGCGGCTTCTGCCCTGCACGCCATGGCCATCTTGCAGGTCCATCAGGCGAAAGCTCTGAAAGAGTTGCACGAGGGTAGTGCTGAGCCAGGATTGCTGCAAGAGCTACGCACGGCGACCGACCTCGCCCTCCGGGCGACGAAGGTCACGGCGCTCCCTGGGTCAAACGATGTCCACCCTGGTGGTCCAGGAACGGCATCTTTGGTTGGGCCTGGCTGAGATGAGGGATGTTGACAAAGCTCGCTTTCTTGACGCCCCCATCTCCCAGGCCGGCCTCTTCGGCGACACTGTCGAGGACTTCGCCCAGCAGTTCTCGGCAGTGCAAAAGCAGACGGAGGCCATCAAGCACATCCTGCCCAGGCGTGATGATGCCACCAATCCGCCACGGGCTGTGCCTTCGTCTGCTCCTCGCCGAGGGCGTCCTCCTGCGGCTCCGGCTCCTGTGAGATCGGAGCCCTCCCATCCTCCTCGAGCCACCCGCAGGAAGGCCACGCCCCCCACCCAGCCTGCCAAGCCTCCTTTGAAGAAAAAGAAGAAGGCTAAGAAGCGGCCCTGAGACAGGAGACCCGGAGGTTTTGGAAGCTGCTGCTCGGGAGACGGTGACCGCATCGCGGCATCGCGGTGTTGTTTTTTCTTTCTGTTCCGCCGCTGGCCGAGAGGTACCCACCTTTTCAATAAAAGAGCAATTTCTGAAACCTCTGGGTCATATAAGAAGGTCTGCGTTGGGGGTGAGCGAGCCTTCGCTCCCTCTCTCTCAGCCACTCCTTCCTTCGCCACGGGCAGGGTCTTGGCGCCCCGGGAACGCACTGCCTTCCCACGCCACCCTGCCCACTCGGAGCCATGTGAGTGGACCCCACTCACAGCCTTGACTTCAGGACGCACTGCCTCCCGAGTTGGGCCACAGTGCTCCACGCTGCCCCCCCGTGGGTACTTCTGTTGTCCGGATGGTTCCACTCGTACGGAGTTTGGGGGCGTGGCTACGCCTTCCCAACCCGTCCCGTTGGCTCATTCAGACAATCAGACTCGGCTACGCGATTCAGTTCGCCAGGCGTCCCCCCAGGTTCAGTGGCATTCTGTTCACCTTGGTGACAGGTCCCAACGCCTCTGTCCTGCGGGTGGAGATTGCAGTTCTTTTGGCGAAGGATGCAATAGAGCCTGTCCCTCAAGCCGAGATGAAGTCTGGGTTTTACAGCCCTTACTTCATAGTACCCAAGAAAGGCGGGGGGTTACAACCAATCCTCGATCTGCGTGTCTTGAATCGGGCCCTTCACAAGCTCCCGTTCAAGATGCTCATGGTGAAACACATTCTCACGTGCGTTCACGCCCAGGATTGGTTTGCAGCAATAGACCTGAAGGACGCGTACTTTCATGTCTCGATCCTGCCTCGACACAGACCGTTCCTACGCTTTGCGTTCGAGGGGCGGACATATCAGTACAAGGTCCTACCCTTCGGGCTGTCCCTGTCTCCTCGCGTCTTTCCCAAAGTCGTAGAGGGGGCCCTTGCCCCGCTCAGGGAAGTGGGCGTTCGCATCCTCAACTACCTCGACGACTGGCTCATTCTGGCCCAGTCCCGAGAGCAGTTGTGCGAACACAGGGACCTGGTGCTCAGTCACCTCAGCCAGTTGGGGCTTCGGGTCAACTGGGAAAAGAGCAAGCTCTGCCCCGTGCACAGTCGGTGCTGAACTGCCTGAATTCGTTCTCGCGGAAAACAGCGGTCCCACTGAAACAATTTCAGAGGCTCCTGGGGCATATGGCATCCGCAGCCGCGGTCACGCCGCTCGGATTGCTCCATATGAGACCGCTTCAGCACTGGCTTCACGTCCGAGTCCCGAGGTGGGCATGGCACCGCGGCTCACTCCGGGTGGTCATCACACCGGATTGTCGCCGCACGTTCAGCCCGTGGTCGGACCTTGCTTTTCTACGGGCCTGTGTGCCCCTAGTACAAGTGTTCAGGCATGTTGTTGTCACAACAGATGCCTCTACCACCGGTTGGGGTGCCATATGCAGTGGCCAGTCGGCGTCGGGCTCCTGGACAGGACCTCATCTCCATTGGCATATCAACTGCCTCGAGTTGCTGGCAGTACTCCTTGCGCTGCGCCGGTTTCGACCGATGTTCTGGTCCAGACGGACAACACATCGACTGTAGCGTACATCAACCACCAGGGTGGTCTACGCTCCCGTCGCATGTCGCAACTCGCCCGCCATCTCCTCCTGTGGAGTCAGCACCGACTCAGGTCGCTGCGCGCCTCCTACATCCCAGGGCGAGCTCAATCGTGCGGCCGACGCGCTCTCACGACAGCTCACGCTCCCGGGGAATGGAGACTCCACCCCCAGGCGGTCCAGCTGATATGGAGCCGGTTCGGGGAGGCACAGGTGGACCTGTTCGCCTCTCAGGAATCCGCCCATTGCCAGTTGTTTTATTCGCTTGACCAAGGGGACCCTCGGCACGGATGCACTGGCACACAGCTGGCCCCGGGGCCTACGCAAATATGGCGTTTCCCCCAGTGAGCCTCCTTGCACAGACACTGTGCAAGGTCAGGGAGGACGAGGAGCAGGTCTTGCGAGTTGCGCCATACTGGCCCAACCGGACCTGGTTCCCGGAGCTCATGCTCCTCGCGACAGCCCATCCCTGGCGCATCCCCCTGAGGAAGGACCTCCTTTCTCAGGGGCAGGGCACCATATGGCACCCACGTCCCGATCTCTGGAACCTCCACGTGTGGTTCCTGGACGGGACTCGGCAGACTTGAGTGGCCTACCGCCCGCGGTAGTTGACACCATCACTTCGGCCAGAGCCCCCTCTACGAAGGCGCGCTTATGCCATGAAATAGGAATCTGTTCATTGAGTGGTGTTCTTCCCACCGGGAAGACCCCCGGAAATGCCCGGTCGATGTTGTGCTTTCCTTCCTTCAAGAGGGTTTGGAACGGAGGCTGTCCCCTTCCACCCTGAAGGTCTATGTGGCCGCCATCGCAGCGCATCACGATGTGCTTGATGGCAAGTCACTAGGAAAGCACGACCTGATCATCAGGTTCCTCAGAGGCGCCAGGAGGTTAAATCCCCCTAGGCCTTGCCTCATTCCCTCCTGGGACCTCTCTGTTGCACCTCTCGGGCCTCCGGAGAGCTCCCTTCGAGCCCCTTGAGTCAGCTGAGCTGAAACATCTGTCTCTCAAGACAGTGCTCCTGACCGCGCTCGCCTCCTTCAAGAGGGTTGGGGACCTGCAAGCATTTTCGGTCAGCGATTCGTGCCTGGAATTCGGGCCGGACTACTCTCACGTGATCTTGAGACCCCGGCCTGGATATGTGCCCAAGGTTCCCACCACTCCCTTCCGAGACCAGGTGGTGAACCTGCAAGCACTGCCCCCGGAGGAGGCAGATCCCAGCCCTTGCGTTGCTGTGTCCCGTTCGTGCTCTGCGCGTTTACGTGGACCGCACGCAGAGCTTCAGAAGCTCTGAGCAGCTCTTTGTCTGTTTTGGAGGTCAGCAGAAGGGAAAGGCTGTCTCCAAACAGAGGTTGGCCCACTGGATAGTGGATGCCATCGGCTTGGCGTACCAGTCCCAAGGCGAGCTGTGCCCCCTCGGGTTGCGAGCGCACTCCACTCGGGGTGTTGCTTCTTCCTGGGCGTTGGTGCACGGCGCCTCTGTTGCAGACATCTGCAGAGCTGCAGGCTGGGCGACACCGAACACATTCGCGAGGTATTATAATCTCCGAGTGGATCCGGTGTCCACCTGTGTGCTTTCTACTCGTAGATAGCCATGGGTGTTCGCTTGCTGTGCCATTTCCCTCGGGAGAGGGAATGCGAGCACTTTTCCCGCTCCTCAGTTCAGTTCCCCGTAACGGCGAACCCTGTGGAGTTCCTCCTGCATCCTGCGGCAGCCAGACGCGGCGGAGGCGTCCGGCGCTAGATCCAGTACTCGTGTGTATGCCTAGTTGGTCTGCCCTTGTACCGGGCTAGATGCCCATATGCTGTGATTCCCCTCGGGTAATCCCATATGTGTTTGTCCATGGTAAGGTTTCCCTGTTGGTAAACCCGTGTCTTTCCCTGGGCGGCTTCGTTTTGCCCTGTCTCTGATTGCTAGTCGTTCCTCCCGGAAGGTAGGACCTACATCAGAGATCTTCCATATGCGTTACTGTTCTCAGACCAGTCCATATGTGTTTTCCACACATTACCTCCCTTCGGGCAGGGTGTGGTCTCCGTAGCTTTCCCCTCCTCGGGGGACGCTTTCCTGGCGTTTTTGTCGTTGCTGAAAAACGTGGGATTGAGTTCCGAAGCACTCTTCCCCGTGGGTAGGAACAGCGACTTCGACGTTCTCCACGGTAACGCCCTGTCCTCTCCATCCCACCGGTATGGAAGACATTCCTGGGCTTACTCTGGGCGCTGGAGGGTTGCGAGTATGGGCCGCACTTGCATTGGCACGCCTCAGCCTGCCAGCATCTGCCTCCCTAACACTCGTAACGTGGTTCAGTTGCTATGGCGCTTTCCACAGGACCCCATTACGTCAGTATCGACGTTACGTCGAACGTGACTGACTGAATGGGAACGTCTGGGTTACTGGTGTAACCCCCGTTCCCAGAAGGAGGGAACGGAGACGTTACGTTCCCCTGCCATAGCTTTGAGTCACCGCTGAGCGGCCAGATATCTATCTCGGCTCCTCAGCAAAAATATGAATGAAGGTGAGTATGCCGGCCCTATTTATACCCGGATGCCGGGGGAGGGGCCCGGCATGTAAATCTCACAGGCCAATTCCCATTGGCTTGTTTTGTATCCTTGGAGGTGATTGGGCTCCCTAGCGAGACCCCATTACGTCAGTATCGACGTAACGTCTCCGTTCCCTCCTTCTGGGAACGGGGGTTACACCAGTAACCCAGACGTTTCTCTAATTTAACCAGTAATTTATTACATGGTACCACAACAGAAACAACTAAATCCATTAAACACATGGGTAGCATTTTATTTTACAGTACGTGTACTTTCCTGGTACATATATAGTAATTATGTTGTACATACAGGTAAAAGAGTGGAAACACAAGGTACTTACCTGACATGTATGTACATGGGAACTAATAAGAAACACTGCTGTACTTTCCAATGGTACATACATGGTAACTACTTTGTACCTATAGACAAGTGTCGGGTAATAACAGGTGCTTACTTATAGTGTCCGTATATGGTAACTAACAGACACATTACTGTACTTACTAAGGGTATGTACATGGTACATATTTTGTACTTACAGACAAGTGTCAGGTAATAACAGGCACTTATGTGTGGTAACTAGTAAGACGCATTACTGTACTTACTAGTGGTATATACATGGTTGTACTCAAGGACAAGTGTGGAAATCTGTAAAAAATTATTATTTACCACCGGAGAGGACTGTGACTGCAACTCATCATCATTTGAACTACTTTTGGTACGACATTTTCGCAATAAATAAATTGTTGTGATTACGCTTGTTTGTCTGTCATTCTTTTATTTAAAACAGTAGGGAGTTTTAATAAATGTTCATGGGTAGGTTTAAAGGTAGGTGTAGGATTAGCGGCTCAAAATATCTTTTTAATGTTATATTTTTAATAAAATTGTCATTTTCCTACACATTTCTGTCCATTATGTATAAAATATGTATGTTTTGGTTCAGGATGGAGTTTAGGATCTTACATTTATCTACAAAACGATAAAAGGGAAATTATACATATATCTTTATGACATGAAAAATTCGTAAATATTTTAAATTTTTTTGCTCTAAAAACGTTAAGTATTTTTATGTTTTAGTGCTATAAATACAAAATAAATAATAGTGCAATAAATACAAAAATGTACGTTTTGTGTCTTTGAAAGTTACGTATCCTCTTACCAGGTGTAACTTACACATTAACTAACTGGTATATTCACTAGTACGAGAGTAAGTACATGGAAATAGGACTGTAAAATAAAGTGAACCCTTGTACATAAACATTACACAGGAATTACCAGCTCTTTAACCTTTGCAATAATAAGCTTAAGCATTTTAAAAAATTTGTAAGTACAGTAATGCGTCTTACTAGTTACCACACATAAGTGCCTGTTATTACCCAACACTTGTCTATAGGTACAAAGTAGTTACCATGTATGTTCCATTGGAAAGTACAGCAGTGTTTCTTATTAGTCTCCATGTACATACATGTCAGATAAGTACCATGTGTTACCACTCTTTTACCCGTATATACAACATAATTACTATATATGTACCAGGAAAGTACACGTACTGTAAAATAAAGTGCTACCAAAACGTGTTTAAAACTTACCATCCAGACGCCAGAAACACAAACAGAACAAAACAATCCAAAATATCTTCAGCAGTTTCAGTCCACAAATATGAAAAGGCAAACTCTTCAAAACGGCTTCAGTAATAAAATGACAGATGCGCTGATGTGAAGCTGCTAAAGTCATAAGGAAATCTACAATCAGTCACGTCATGTTCAACAGTTTTGAGGTGTTTTACTGATTATTTCACATCATCAGAACCCACAGCATCCTGTAGATCTGACCGATAGTCTTATTTTCACTAGTTTCAAACGGACTAGAGAAGGTAAAAATGTTTTAAAGCCGTCATCTCATCTTGTCATAAAATCCTGAGTTTCTCTCCCTATAACCATCTTCAGTTCATTCATTAATTATAAAATGTCTGAAACACAGAAAAGAGTCAGTCACATATAAAAAATCATAAAAATTACTTAATGTTGGTTTGATGAAGCATCACTAAAATAGCTTTAATCATTTAAATCTGAAGTGAATAATAATATTCTCCAACAGAACAAAGTTGATTAAAAAGAAAAATATATCTATCAGTAACGGAGGCCAGCTAGTAGTCTCTGTGCGAGTAAACCTCACTCCTCTGATCTCAAGAGACGCTCTAGCGAATGACACTATAGACTGGAGACTTTAGCCTCCTTGTTAAGAGTGTACGAGTCTCACACTGGAGACCCGGGTTCAAGGCGTAAAGGGCGTACATTTCTATCCTTTCATCTAGTAGGTTTGATGAAGCTTCACTAAAATAGCTTAATCATTTAAATTTGAAGTGAATAATACTCTGCAGTAGAACTAGATGATAAAAAGAGAAATAGACCTATATATCTATCCGTTTATCTAGATGAATCTCCCTCAACATGATTCAAGCTGCATGATTCATGACTGGACTGTGATATTTATCTGGTTAAGTGTGAATCCTCCTTTAACGTCAGTTAGTTTCCGTTCACTCATCCATCTGCTTTAACATCAAGATCAACAAGCTTCTGCTGATCTTACATTTTCAAATGAATTCCAGTCCTGAATGAAAACTAACAGCAGAAGAGTGAACTATTGGGTTATATATCTGTATCTGCTGGTGTGTTATTTAGCGCAGTGAGCTGTCAATCATATTTGACTGTTGATGGATTCACTTCATTAAAGGGGTCATGAATTGAGAAATCAACTTTTCCTTGAGCTTTTGATACAAGTTTCAGAACTGAAAACTTCCTTGTTAGTACAATAAAAGCTTCTCTTCTCTTCTTTTTTTTTTTTTTTTTTTTTTTTTAAACCAGGCCCCCGATCCTGGAATGTGTCTATGTAAGAACTCCGCCTTCACAGAACTTGACATTTGATACTCAACAGTGTTTGATCTGCCTGCATTGACAACATTGTATGTGAACTGAACTGAGCTGGATGATGACATCAGTGTTTACTCCAAATTAACTAAATTAATAACTATTGATTCTTAAATCAGAATGAATCAATACTGAATTTACTTAAGATGGATACTGACACCATTTTCTATAAGCACTGCTGTGCAGCCAAAATTATACACCAGTTTTTTACTGTTAAGCTGCTTTGACACAATCTGCATTGTAAAAAGCGCTATATAAATAAAGGTGATTTGACTTGACAGAAGAAATCAACGCCTACTTCATCATTGCAGCGTTAGCCCCATTCACTGGTGTGTTAGTAAGATGAGGAGGAGAGAAGAGCAATACAGGACTAAAATAACATTACCTTTCAAAGGATCCTAATGCTAGGAATATGGTTATTTATTTTCAACAACATGAATGTTAGGGCTGTGTATTGTTAAGAATCTGCCGATACAATACGCATCACGATACAGGGGTTACAATATGATATATTGTGATACTGTAAGAAAGGTGATATATTGCGATATTTCTTGGGTTTTGTTTTTTTTTGAAAGAGGATGTAATTTTAGAAAACAACGGCCATAAGTGTCTTGCACTGAGGAGAGGCTTCCGTCGGGCCACTCTGCCATAAAGCCCCGACTGGTGATGGTTGACTTTCTACAACTTTCTAAATGATTTTAGCAAATGGCTGCAATATAACAAAGAGTGAAAAATTTAAGGGGGTCTGAATACTTTCTGTACCCACTGTATATGCAAATCGACACTTTTGAAAGTAATAAATACACGATTGTGACGATATGTAGTTTATCTTTGTTCCTTACGACAGAGATAGCTTTTCTCATTGTGCAGAATAGCATACAATGATATATTTTCTGTCTGATTTTTTATCCGAAGCCACATCACATCAAAGAAGGTTTATTTATTTAAAACACTCTACTTGTACGTTTGGAGCAAAAACATGGTTTTAATCTTATAAATTGTCGTGTTTTGTTGGTGTGCTAAGCTAACATGCTAGCGAGCCCAGAGATGCACCTGTTCTGAGCTAATGCAAATAAATAATTTTGAATTGTACAGCTCACTGATTTTTTTTTTCTTCCTTTTTTTCAAGAAGGGCATTAGATACAGTTTCAAAGAAGGTGAAGTGAGAAGTTTGGTAAAAGAAATGAGGGATTAAAGCTTGAATAGTAATTATAATAGGGACAAAAGAAAAGAATAATTTGAGCCATAAGCAGGCCGGAGAGGTGTGAATGTGTTCAGGGGAGACTGAAACTGAATGGGGCAGTTTCCACCACATAACAAACGAGACAATACACTTGAATAGATGCTTAGATGACGACAATAAACACCAGTTAGCACTTTAGAGTCTTTTCAAAATAAAGTCTCATGAAATGGTCTTGAAAAACATGTAATAAAACTCAGAGTTTTAGACTTATCATCTTCAGATTTGAAATGTAACATGGTCAGACATGTGGCTTTAGCTGCAGTGCATTTCTAGATTGCTAAAAGGCCAACTTCACTTTTATTTGATTCAGAACGCAGCAGCACGTCTCGTCTTCAACAAGCCCAAAAGAGCCCACGTCACGCCTCTCTTCATCTCTCTTCACTGGCTACCACTTGCTGCTCGCATCAAATTCAAGGCGTTGACGCTTGCTTACAGATCTACCACAGGCTCAGCACCCTCCTACTTCCACTCACTCTTACGAGTCTACACTCCTACCAGAAACCTGCGCTCATTAAAGGAGCGAAGGCTTGTGGTACCATCACAGAGAGGCACAAAATCACTTTCCAGAACGTTCTCGTTCACTGTTCCTTGCTGGTGGAACGATCTTCCTGCCTCCATCGGGAATGCGGAATCCCTGGCAATATTCAAAAGACAGCTGAAAACCCATCTCTTTCGTGAGCACTTAACCTCATCTTAAAAAAAAATAAAAATAAATAAATAATTCCTATCCTTTCACTTCCTCTAATCCCTCTCTATTGTATTTTAGGATAATCTGAGCACTGCCTATAACTTGTATTATGAGCACTTCTTGTCTATTTGCCTCGTCATGACGACTCGCTTGTTGTATTCCTCACTTGTAAGTCGCTTTGGATAAAAGCGTCTGCCAAATGAATAAATGTAAATGTAAATGTTATTTCCATAAAGATATTTCATAAAAATTAATTTCTAATAACTTACTTTACAATAAACTGTAAAGTGTCTGCTTTCAAATGAGACATTACTTATGCTTTTAGTGCAAAGGGTTCATGAACTGTATCTGTTTTAGTTTGGGTATGTCATTTCTTGGGATTTTCCAAAATGCGGGGGTGCTGGCTAACAGGTTAAACAAGATATTTTTCAAGTTTTTTTTTTTTTTTTTTCAAAAGCGGAATATTAATCTATAAAGAAAAACAATAGGCAATACATTAATTAAAATACTAAAGAGTAAACAAATGACAATTTAATAGTTAATTTAAAAAAATGTTCCAGAAGAAAAAGAGTAATGAGCTTAACAATAATGTACATTTACAAATGATGTTTAATAATGTGATAATGTGATAATAAAGATTAAAACAGACATAAAGTGAGTATTCCTCCAGGGGGCGCTCGACGTAATGTAATAAAACATGGATGAGGGCAGGCAGATACATATGGACATAAAAAGCATGTTATACTAAATAATTAAAGATTATCTTTGATAATCTACAGTATTTATCATTCAGGATCACAATAAAGTCATTAAAGGTCACTTAGAGGAAATATAAATGAGAAAACAAATCAGATTATATTTGAAACAGTAATAGATTATAAAGGCAGATTGTGGTCAGAAACAATTACAGAGAGTTTGATCACTGTTGAGCTGAAACCCGAAATGTGAAACAAATGACAAAATAAAAGACTAATTAAACACGTGAAAAGAAAGAGCATCATTTCAAAAGTGATATTAAATAAGTAGTTTGTTTGATTTATAAATATTTAAATAATTATTTGTGTAAAAATACTGAGCTGGCAGCACGAATGACACTGTAATTGTGACTCACCAGAGACAGTAACACTGAATCTGATTTCTGTTTCTGCTGATGGTCGCTTCATAAAGTCCAGAGTCTTTGATTCTGATGTTTGTGATGGTCAGAGATCTAGTTTGATGATCCAGCTTCAGTCTGTCTCTGAATCTCCCATCAAGAACATCATCATATACAGTGATGTGCTGTATCGTGAATACAGTTGAGTGTAACAACACCTTAATCACAGTGCAGCACAGCTTGATGTTGTTTAGTGGCCTGTTGCATGAAACTAGTTAAACAAGAGTTTCAGAGTACGTTTGGAGTTGACAAATCCAGATAAATCCAACCTGGTTTAGATCAGGATCAACTGTTGCACAACACTCAGAATAAACTTTCTCTGTCAACTCAGGTTTAATCCAGAGTTTGCAAAGCGCGTGTGTTACATCCTTGTGCTCTGTGTGTATTTATTTTTCCCTCTGCTTTTCCCTGTCACTTTCACTTTCTCAGACGCCGCTCATTGGTTCAGCCACCTGTCACTCATCATCCGCTGATGTCGTCCGCCCATCCTTTCACCAATCGCAAAAGACCATCGCAAATAAAAGAGCACGCCAGACCACCGACAAGCACCCATGTTGTTGATGGTTTCGTTAGAGTTATTTTGCGGCCATTTGCTTCAATCTTTGTATCCCCTTTTGTTCATATTGCCTGTTTTGTGTGTACGTTCGCCTTTGTTCGATATATTCATTTCTTTTCCTTTTTATGTAACATCTGTCAGAGATATTTATGTTACTAGGCAAGAAGGTAAGAACGTCACGTGACATACATCGCAACACGTAGGAGCTGTCTTTGTGTAGCACATTAGGTAAGGGGCGAGTGCCACCCCATGTACTCTTGATTTTGGCTAGGCAGCGTAGGTTAGTTAGGACGTCTCGGATGCTGAAGATTTTTCTTTTCCACATTTTTCTTTGGTAGTTAGTCTTAGGGGATATTTATAAGTTAGATTGGTTTGGTTTTGTTATTTTCTTTTGCGTCGCCCACGTCCCTTCTTCCTTTCCTCCCTGTCTCTTGTTCGTTTGTCCCTGTAAATACTGTATATATTTTCTTGTCTCTTTACGCTTACCATCATACCTTTATACTGTTCCCTTGTATTCACACTTAATAAATAATTGCATTGTTCTTTCGGTTTCGTGGTACCACATAAATATATACACACATAAAATAACGAAATATTTACAGAAGCAAACTCCATTCAAAAATAACAAAAAAAAAAAAGAAGAACCAAAGAAAAGAAATTGTTGAATAAAGTCAAAAAGTAAAAAAAAAAGTTTTTTTTTTTTTTTTTTTGCACACAAAAAGTATTCTTGTCATTTCATAACATTAAGGTTGAACCACTGTAGTCACATGGACTATTTTAACGATATCTGGTAATAACGTTGCAGTCTATGGAGGGTCAGAAAGCACTCGGATTTCATCAAAAATATCTTAATTTTTGTTCCAAAGATGAGTAAAGGTCTTATGAGTTTGGAACAACATGAGAGTGAGTAAATAATGACAATTTACAGTTTTGGGTGAAACTAACCCTTTAAGATACACAGCACATAAAAAAATCAGTGTTGTTATATTTCATGTACCTCAATGGAATTGAGGTAATTTGTTTTATTTGTTCTTATTTTATTACTGGCTGTTTACTTGTCTTTTATCTAAATTCAATTCAGTTTGAAATCAAGCTTTCTTGTGCTGCATGTGAGCTATTGCAACAAAGTTACCCTATTGTAAAGACACAAATACACAGAGTGAGCAAATATTTAAGTGAGATTATTGTAATGGTAATTGATCAATGTTTAAACATGTAAACAAAAGCCTAAATTAAAATCTGTTCATCATATAAAGTGGACGTGTCTCTTCAGAAGACTTGAATTAAACTGCTCCCTTCAAATTGATTACTGTTATGAGTCCTGTGCTTTTTGAAGCTTGAAAATAATTATTGACAAAATAGATGGACATAAAAATTTTAAAAGATTTTAAAATATCTATATGGCAGTATACAGTATGTGGTGGTTTTCCCCATGATATTTGAATATTGATCATTTTCAAGATATTGTACTGAAGTTAGAAATTCCAGTATTCCAGCAAAGTGGGCTTTTAATCACAGTGTAGCACAGCTAGAGCACCATATTACTTATATAAAGTTAGTATTCCTGCAGGGGGCGCTCAACATAATAAATGTAATAAAACATGGAGAGACTCTTGAACCTCAGAGTGAGAAAACTTTATTGATAAAGACAAGCAAATATAAACAATAAAGCCTTTTGAATTGCATTTTAAAAAAAATACCATTGAAAAAGAGAGAACAAGATTGAATAATCATCAGTATTTATTATGAAAAAAAAAAAACATCTGAAGAAACTTTAAAGTTCAGCGTTCTGCTTTAGATTTCAATACTTCCTGAAAAAGATGAACACATAAAGCCACAATTAAGTAAATCTCATAAATTATGTAAAATTAGTTAGTGAGAAATTATATCATCAATGAGGCACCTGATGTGTGAATATGTGCTTGATGTTGTTCAGCTCTTCTGGATCTGATGTCATAAACCAGAAGAATGACAGTAGCCACGCCCACCAGAGCAGAGAGGACCAATCGGATCACAGCTTCAGTAGGACCACAACAGTGGACAGAGTCTGAGGAATAAAAACATCAAACTGAGATCTGGGGCCTGTTTCAGAAAGGAGGTTACGTGAAAACTCTGAGTTTGTTAACCCTGAAATGAGGGAAACTCTGGGTTTTCTGTTTCAGAAAGGGAGGTATGTCAAACCTGAGAAAGCAGGTTAAGTCAAGCCTGTTTCTGAAAGAGAGGTAACTTCTACTCAGAGTCAGTTACCATAGTAACTTACTCTGTGAGCCTAACCTGGTCGGGAGCAGGTTTTCTTCAGTAAACCCAGAGTTTCCTTCGGTCTCCTCCCCCTTTTTAAAGTGCAAGTGATGTTTAAATAGTTAACTCATTCATTCACACTGCAAAAATGAGTATTTTTCATCCTATTTTAAGTAAAAATATCTAAAAATTCTTAAATCAAGATGGATTTTCTATATAAGAAAATGATATAAGATAATTAGTCTTGTTTCCTGGGGGGATCTAAATTAAGTGCATTTTACTTAAGTAAAATTATCAATATCTGCCAGTGTGGTAATAAAAATAATGTTAATGCAAATGGAAAGTGTTGGAGTGTCTACCCAGGTGAAAAAAAAGTGCAATAAAATACACTTTATTTTAGTACACAGTACACTGCCATAATGTACTTAAAGTGCTCTATTTCCCTGCACTTATTTTGTACTTAATATACTAAAAGCTCTTCTTTAGTACTTCTTAAGATAATCGTAAGAATATTTAAGTGTACTCAACTGTGCTATTTTGAGACACCATGAATTTGAACTAAAATGTACTTTTAACATACTATCTCTGTATTTAAAAAATGTATTTAGTTACCACTTGTAGTACATCCACTTGTAGTAGAACCCATCATTCAAACACTTTTAAAATAGACTTATGATGTATTTCAAATATAAGATTAATATATAATGAATATATTCAAAATGTATTTATAATTTATTGCCTACAACATTACAAATTTTGTATATATTTACCATATATTATTCTTATATTTTAAATAATTCATGAGTGTATTTCCTATGTCTGATGAGTACATTTAAAGGTGTGTGAAAGATGGGTTCAAGTATACTACAAGTGGTAACTAAATACATTTTTTAAATGCAGAGATATTATGTTAAAAGCACATTTTAGTTCAAATTCATGGTGTCTCAAAATAGCACAGTTGAGTACACTTAGATGTTCTTATGATTATATTAAGAAGTACTAAAGTACAGCTTTTACTATATTAAGTACAAAATAAGTGCACTGAAATAGAGCACTTTAAGTACATTATGGAAGTGTACTGTGTACTAAAATAAAGTGTATTTTACTGCACTTTTTTTCACCTGGAGGAAAATGTACTTATAACTAGTACATTAGTAATATATTTGTACGAAAATCAATGTCATTTAAACTTAGGATTATTATATAAAAGTCTACTAAGACTGAACAAATTTTAAAGCATTGAAAGCACACTTTTAACAAATACACTAATAAAACTCCTCTGTATATTTTTGTGGTAAGTATGCTTTATTTCATTGCACTAAAAATCAATTTTAGTAGTAGTGGTATTTAGTATACTTTTCCAAGTGCAGTGAAGTACTACTGAAGTACAGATATACATTGAATTAGTGCATTTATAGTGTATAACTTTGACACTTTTATTTCGCACCAAAATAAAGAATGTACTACAAATGTACTTGCTTGTATTTAAGTATTTTTTTTTTTTTATGCACTCAAGTATACTTTTTTTTCTTCTGGGTATTACTAAGTGCAAATTTACAGTAGCTTCTCCCACCAGTGTCACACCAGGTTAAAACTGACTCATGTTCTAGTGGCTGCAATAGTGTGTTGTGTGCAGAGGATTAACTTGTGATGTGATTGACTGGGTTCGAGTCTGCCTTTTGCCGAGCTCGCTATTCTCCCTTTTCCCATCATATATCACTTCAGAAAGGCATTTATTTTTAATAAAAAAGAAGAAAATTTTCTAAAAGTGGAAGTAAATTGCCTAATGAGTGTTTAATAACGATAAAATCATTTATTTATTATTGCATCCTGCATTATTTTTTTTTCTTCATTTTTTGCATGTGGGATACCATGAAAATAAATATTAGTTCAATAACTTACTATTCTACCAGTTTTCACCTTTGATATTATAACAGTGATAAGAATTAAACTTGCATTGACTCAGAAGTATGTGGATGTCCTTTTGTCACGTGCTGTTGCCATGGTGAATCGTAATATCGGAGCTCCATTAATGATGGCTTTTCATAGTCGTGGTGCACGCGCTTAACTCCGAGTCAACCTACTCTGAGTCGACTGAACTGACTCAATTCAGCTGTTCTGAAACTGAAAGCTCAGAGTTTCCCATCTCAGAGTAAGTCAACTCAAAGTTCAAGTTTCAACTCAGAGTTGGTTGAACCTCCTTATTGAAACAGGCCCCAGCTCAGACAATAAACACTAATATCAAGAATATCTGAAGGACAGGAGAAATGATCTCTACTCACCATAGACAGAAACTCTGAAACCTTTTGATGATAGTTTTGCTCCATTTATCAGCACATAATCTCCAGCATGTTCAGTTGTGATGTTTGTGATGGTCAGAGATCCAGTTTGATTGTCCAGCTTCAGTCTGTCTCTGAATCTCCCATCAAGAACATCATCATATACAGTGATTCTGTCAGCCGTTACATTGATTTCAGCTATTAAAGTGTTTCCAAACCTCCACTGAATCACATCAACATCCTTCATTTCAGTAAGATCAGAGTTTAGAGTGACTGAATCTCCCTTCTTCACTGATATTTCAACTGTATCACCAAACAGAGGGGAAAAACAACAACAACAACAACAACAACAAAACAGGGTGCTTCACAGATTAATATTCATAAATAACTTCATGATTTTCATTAAAACAGTCTGAAACATATTCTTATAAACAACAGAACAGAACAAAAGAAGCAAATATGTCTATGTATTAACATTTTTATCAGTGATGAAAAAATAAAACAAGTGAAACAAATATTAAACTCACCAAAGACACGGAGAAAGAAAATCTTTCTCACACTGTTGATCTGTAGTTCATAAAGTCCAGTATGTTCAGTTGTGATGTTTGTGATGGTCAGAGATCCAGTTTGATTGTCCAGCTTCAGTCTGTCTCTGAATCTCCAATCAAGAACATCATCATATACAGTGATTCTGTCGACCCGTTTATTGATTTCAGCTATTGAAGTGAATTCAGACCTCCACTGAATCACATCATCATCCTTTATTTCAGTAAGATCAGAGTTTAGAGTGACTGAATCTCCCTCCTTCACTGATATTTGAACTGTATCACCAAACAGAGAAAGAGAGAAACAGGGTGCATCACAGATTAATATTTATAAATAACTTCATGATTTTCATGAAAGTAAATAGTCTGAAACGTATTCTTATAAATCAACAGAACAGAACAAAATAAGCAAATATGTCTATGTATTAAAATGTTACCAGTGATAAAAAATAAAACAGATGAAACAAATATTAAACTCACCAAAGACAACGAGAATGAAACTCTTTTCCACACTGTTGATCTTTCGTTTATAAACTCCATCATGTTCAGTTGTGGTGTTTGTGATGGTCAGAGATCCAGTTTGATTGTCCAGCTTCAGTCTGTCTCTGAATCTCCCATCAAGAACATCATCATATACAGTGATTCTGTCAGCCGTTACATTGATTTCAGCTATTAAAGTGTTTCCAAACCTCCACTGAATCACATCATCATCCTTCATTTCAGTAAGATTAGAGTTTAGAGTGACTGAATATCCCTTCTTCACTAACACTGGAAACTCTAGTGGGAATATCAGACCTGAAGAGTTTTCACAGATTAAAATCATTTTAAAATCACTTGATGTTGATTTGATGAAGCTTCACTAAAACACTTCTAATCGTTTAAAGCACAATATGTAAGATTTTTGCAGTAAAATATCCAAAAACCACTAGTCCAGTGTTATATATTTTGTTTACTTGAGTACTTACAATATCCCAAATGTTTCCAACTATTTGTAAATCGTGCAAAAAATTGCTATTTTAACCAAAGATACGGGACGAGTGAGTCGCCTGTCAATGGCGTCATATCTGCGATACCACTTATAGTACATTTGAACCTATATTGTACTAAGAATGGAAACTAAAAATATTTTTTTAAATCTAGAGATAGTACATTAAAAGCACTTTTTAGTTCATATTTCATGATGTCTCAAAATAGCACAATTGAGTCCACTTAGATGTTCTTAAAATTATCTTAAGAAGTACTAAAGAAGAATTTTTAGTATATTAAGTACAAAGTTAGTGTGCAGAAATATAACATAATAATCTTAAATAATCTTTAATAATCTCATTCATGAACATGATTTCTCATCCGTCCTGATTCTTTTCCACCAGCTGTGAGGTGAAGACGACATATCCCAAGATTCCGCGCTCAAACTCATCAAGCTACACCTTTGTTTTGAACAGGTGACCTCTAGCGGCGAAAATGTACATATTGCAGCTTTAAATGTGAAGTGAATAATATTCTGCAGCAGTACAAAGACAAAAGATGATACATTAAAAGAGAAATAAACTTATTTATAGAACAATAACTAATTAATGCAACTAATAACTACTTTAAAGGTGCCCTAGAATCAAAAATTGAATTTATCTTGGCATAGTTGAATAACAAGAGTTCAGTACATGGAAATGACATACAGTGAGTCTCAAACTCCATTGTTTCCTCCTTCTTATATAAATCTCATTTGTTTAAAAGACCTCCGAAGAACAGGTGAATCTCAACATAACACTGACTGTTACGTAACAGTCGGGATCATTAATATGTACGCCCCCAATATTTGCATATGCCAGCCCATGTTCAAGGCATTAGACAAGGGCAGGCAGTATTAACGTCTGGATCTGTGCACAGCTGAATCATCAGACTAGGTAAGCAAGCATGAACAATAGCAAAAAATGGTATGATATTTTTAGTGATATTTGTAAACTGTCTTTCTAAATGTTTCGTTAGCATGTTGCTAATGTACTGTTAAATGTGGTTAAAGTTACCATCGTTTCTTACTGTATTCACGGAGACAAGAGCCGTCGCTATTTTCATTATTAAACACTTGCAGTCTGTATAATTCATAAACACAACTTCATTCTTTATAAATCTCTCCAACAGTGTGTAATGTTAGCTTTAGCCACGGATCACTATCAAACTCATTCAGAATCAAATGTAAACATCCAAATAAATACTATACTCACATGATCCGAAGCATGTGTAATGGTGTGTAAAAGTGTTAAATTAATGCATAAATGGGGACAGCGCCATCTGTCTGCTACGTGATGGCATATAGCACGTGAAATAGGGACCGCCCACAGTAGAGATAATGAGACATGCTGTGGAAGTGATTTTAATTCTCCGTGCTGTTTCCTTTATTTCTACGTGTTCCCCATTGTGCAGCTCAGCAGGAAGACCACCCAGGCAAGACCGTCACACATGACGAACATCTTGTATAGATCCATTCGAGGGTTATATTAACTGTGTGAACTTTGTTTATGCACTGTTTTAAAGAGCTGAAACTTCACAGACACATTCAGGGACACCTTAGACTTATATTATGTCTTGTGAAAGAACGTTCTAGGGCACCTTTAATATTTAACGTCACACTAAAACTGTCACTCATCAAGGATTTGTTCACTGTCTGCGCTGATGACTCCCCACCGGAAGTATAAATGGTGAGGTCACATCCGTTTTTTAGAGGGCTGGGCTGTGTGTGTGTGCCTCTGAAATGTTTGTAGCCCCAAAGTGTGCTTGATTTGTTAATCTCTATGCTGTTTATTTGCCTTATTCTTTGTTCCACCTCTTGCATTTTGTTTTTGTTATTTAATTTGAGCGTGAAGTGTGTCCGTGTGCTTTGCTCATCTGTTTGAGTAAGTTTGAGAGGAGAGCAGGATACAATGTCACGTGACACTATGCGCTTCACGTAGTTCATTTTGATGTATTAATTCATTAGTTTAGTAGTGTTGCTACCTGCTGTAAGTTTTGTTTGGTTTAGTTAGAGTAGTTAAGCTAGGGTGTGTGAGTAGCACACTGAAAATGTTGTTTTGATTTGTTTTAAATATTCTAGGCTAGATTTAAATCCTTTAGAAGAATTTTGTTTTATTTTGTTTTATTGATGTGGCAACACTCATGCTCTCCTTTCATTTTGTGAGTTTGTATTATCTCTTTTTCTCTTTTTGTTCATTGTTAATACATATATTTTTGGACACATTTAAAGCCTATTTCTTGTTATATTGGTTGGAGGTTAAAATTAATAACACATCGAAAGAGTTTTGGGTCGTAACAGACAGTAAAATCACAGTTTAATTATTTCTATATGAGAATAACAGTGAAGGTTAAGTTTCTCTAATTTAACCAGTCATTTATTACATGGTACCAGAACAGAAACAACTGAATCCATTAAAAACATGTTTAAAACTCACCATCCAGACGCCAGAAACACAAACAGAACAAAACAATCCAAAACATCTTCAGCGGTTTCAGTCCACAAATATGAAAGAGAAACTCTTCAAAACTGCTTCAGTAATAAAATGACAGATGCACTGATGTGAAGCTGCTAAAGTGAGGAAATCTACAATCAGTCACGTCATCTTCAACAGTTTTGATGTGTTTTACTGATTATTTTACGTCATCTGAACCCACAGCATCCTGTAGATCTGATTGATAGTCTTATTTTACTAGTTTTGAACGGACTAGAGAAGGTAAAAAAGTCTTGTCATAAAGTCTCTCTCCCTATAACCTTCTTCAGTTCATTCATTTATTATAAAATGTCTGAAACACACCTACAGAACAGAGTCAGTCACATATTAAAAATCACTTAATGTTGGTTTGATGAAGCGTCACAAAAATAGCTTTAATCATTTAAAGTATGTGTGTGTAATGTATAAAGTGAATAATAATAATATTCTCCAACAGAACAAAGTTGATAAATAAGAAAAATATATCTATCGGTAACGGAGGCCAGCTAGTAGTCTCTGTGTGAGTAAACCTCACTCCTCTGATCTCAAGAGATGCTCTAGCGAATGACACTAGTCACCCCCGACCCCCCTCTCTCAAGGGTAATAACATGCAGTATGTTTGGGGTCAATTTGATGGATGGGGGCTTCATCAGAAAAAATAACTTCTTTCAGTCTTCTGCTGTCCAATCCTTGCTGTACTTGCAGAATTCTAGTCTGTCCTTGATGTTTTTCTTGGAGAAAAGTGGCTTCTTTGCTGCCCTTCTTCACCAAGCCACTGTCCAAAAGTCTTGACCTCACTGAGCCTACAGATGCACACCTGCTGCCAATATTGAGCTCCGCACATGGTTCAGGATTGACTCTTCAGGAGGTGACCGTCCTGCCACTTGCTGGACACTCTGGGATGTTCTGAA